>NC_090237.1:3220000-3430000 GCF_024489055.1 Chanodichthys erythropterus
TTTGTATTTTGACAATGTGTCCCATACACATTTTCATGAGATGTAGTCAAAGGGTCATCGACTCTCATTTGTCCAATCAGAGCCTGAAACCAGAGCTCAAGTGTGTGTGAGCTGGATATGAGCCACCGCGGTCACGCGTGTCCAAACTGTCTGCTGCTAGTGATGTGAGTTAGTTTGACTGTAATTAGTCCTGTGGAGCGAGCCGACAGAAACACTCCTCATGATGAATGTTTCTTCAGCTGAGATGATGATGATGATGCCTCAGAGAGAAGGAGCGAGCAAATAACAGTAAACCAGTAAACATGAAGGAATGAGGCGTGGATGAGTGAACTTTTTTAACTTTAGTTAATGTGTAATGTTGCTGTTTGATCATAAACAACACCTGAAAGTTATGATGCTCAAAGTTCAATGCAAAGAGAGATATTTTCTTTTACAGAAATCGCTTTTTAAGGACTACAACGAGTTTCTTCTCGAGTTAGTGACACCACAAACCCCAAAATGTACATAACCCCGCCCCCAAGAACACACAACAAAGGGGGCGGGGCCATGTTGAGCTGCTTTAGAGAAGAGGAAGAGTTGTTGTAGTCGAGTGTTGTTGTCATGCCGTCATTTTACGCCAGACTGCTTCACAAACGAGGATCAATTCAACACAAAAGATGAACATGACGACACATGCTAGTGGATGAGTTGAATCAACTCCACAGCAACTACATCAATTTATCCTCTAACCATTCAGAAACGTCTAAAAGTTGTAACTTCTTCCTGAGTCTCTCCATCAGTGTCGACTCCGGTTTGAACAATGTAAGGCTGAACACCGTTACTGACAATCCTCATTTTGGCTGCGTGAGATTCTCCAGCTTTGTTGTTGTTGAGCTGTTAAAGCTCCGCCCTCTTCTGGAGCAGCAGCTCATTTGCATTTAAAGGGACACACACAAAAACGGCGTGTTTTTGCTCAAATTTGACAAGCTATAATAAATGATCTGTGGGGGATTTTGAGCTGAAACTTCACATTCTGGAGACACCAGAGACTGATATTACATCTTGTGAAAAGGGGCATAATAGGTCCCCTTTATGAGAATATATTTTAACATAAAAAATCTTACATACTTAACCTTTAAAGGTCTGAAATGATACTGAAAACTTAATTGTTTTCGGTCCAAGAAAACTTTACTAACATAATAATTTGATCAAATGTGGCTCTTTAAATGATTATAAAACTGAAAATGACCAAAATGAAGGTCATCGAGGTCCGTGTGCCGAAACTCACCCCGAGATCTACTGTAATCGAGCCCAGGACAGATTCCTCATTTGCGCTCCTGTAACAGATAATTGGATGTTATCCGTCATCGCTATTATGACGCCCACCTGCTCCAGTGTGTCACATTTCTACAACAGCAGCTGTTTACAGAGATCAGTCAAATCTGTAAATGTAGCGCTGTAATTCACCGCAGATCACGAGAGACAGACGGACAGATCTCAGAACAACACACACCTGCAGAAATAAACAGCAATGCATAATTCAGCAGGGATGTATTAAATTGATCAAAAGTAACAGTAAAGACATTTATGATGTTATTAAAGATCCTGTTTCAAAGAAATGCTGTTCTTTTAGAACTTTCTATTCATCAAAGAATCCTGAAAAATTAAATGTATCACAGTTTCCACAAATATATGACTGTTTTCAAATGCAGTCTTGGTGAGCAGAAGAGACTCTTTCACAAACATTAACAACTCTTATCAACCCCAAACTTTTGAACGCTTGTATATATTTGTGTCCGCTCCAGTGGATGATAACGTTCTGTTTATTCTAGGCACACAATTGCACTGTTGTTCATCAGAGTGTATGTTGTTGTCTTAGTCGTGCTACTGATAAATGTAGAGATGGACACATACAGTCTCCTGATGTTTTTTAGAAAGACGCAGCGTCAGATTCTCTGCCGTTCTGAAGTGTAACGCACAGAAAATCTTGGCCTGTGAGGAGAAGCAGCAGGTGCGGGAATAGATTTGAGAAAGAAGCAGCGATTGTTACTGTACAACTGACACCAGCAGCACTCAAATCACTTCTGTCATCACACTCGCTGATCTCTGTGACCAATCACTGCGTGTGTGTGTGTGTAGGGCTGGGTAGAGAGGGCCGAGAGGGCTGGACTGCTGTCGGAGATGCTGGATCTGTCAGAGCTTTTCCACCCGGACACTTTCCTGAACGCCCTGAGACAAGAGACCGCCAGGTGATGTACTTTCTAACACATTGGTGAAAAAACATGGTATTATATGAAGGTTTTTATTATGAAGGGAAAACAAAATCCAAACCCACATGGCCCTGTGTGAAGAAGTGCTTGCCCCCTGCTGTTAAAACATAACTTAAATGTGGTTTATCACACCTGAGTTCAGTTTCTCTAGCCACACCTAGGACTGAATACTGCCACACCTGTTTGCAATCAAGAAAAATCACTTAAATAGGACCTGCCTGACAAAGTGAAGTAGACCAAAAGATCCTCAAAAGCTACACATCATGTTGAGAACCAAAGAAATTCAGGAACAAATAAGACAGTAATTGAGATCTATCAGTCTGGAAAAGGTTATAAAGCCATTTCTAAAGCTTTGGGACTCCAACGAACCACAGTGAGAGCCATTATCCACAAATGGCGAAAACATGGAACAGTGGTGAACCTTCCCAGGAGTGGCCGGCCGACCAAAATGACCCCAAGAGCGCAGCGACGACTCATCCAAGAGGTCACAAAAGACCCCACAAAAACATCCAAAGAACTGCAGGCCTCACTTGCCTCAGTTAAAGTCAATGTTCATGACTCCACCATAAGAAAGAGACTGGGCAAACATGGCCTGCATGGCAGAGTTCCAAAAAGAACATAAAGGCTCGTCTCAGTTTTGCCAGAAAACATCTTAATGATCCTCAAGACTTTTGGGAAAATACTCTGTGGACTGACGAGACAAAAGTTGAACTTTTTGGAAGGTGTGTGTCCCATTACATCTGACGTAAAAGTAACACAGCATTTCAGAAAAAGAACATCATACCGACAGTAAAATATGGTGGTGGTAGTGTGATGGTCTGGGGCTGTTTTGCGGCTTCAGGACCTGGAAGACTTGCTGTAATAAATGGAACCATGAATTCTGCTGCCTACCAAAAAATCCTGAAGGACAATGTACGGCTATCTGTTTGTGACCTCAAGTTGGAGTAAACTTGGGTTCTGCAGCAGGACAATGATCCAAAACACACCAGCAAGTCCACCTCTGAATGGCTGGAGAAAAACAAAATGAAGACTTTGGAGTGGCCTAGTCAAAGTCCTGACCTCAATCCTATTGAGATGCTGTGGCATGACCTTAAAAAGGCGGTTCATGCTCGAAAACCCTCCAATGTGGCTGAATTACAACAATTCTGCAAAGATGAGTGGGCCAAAATTCTTCCACAGCGGTTTAACAGACTCATTGCAAGTTATTGCAAACGCTTGTTTGCAGTTGTTGTTGCTAAGGGTGGCCCAACCAGTTATTAGGTTTAGGGGGCAAGCACTTTTTCACAAAGGGCCATGTGGGTTTGGATTTGTTTTCCCTTCATAATAAAAACCTTCATTTAAAAACTGCATGTTGTGTTTACTTGTGTTATCTTTGATTCATATTTAAATTTGTTTGATGATCTGAAACATTAAAGTGTGACAAACATGCAAAAAAGTAAAAAATCTGGAAGGGGGCAAACACAATAACAAAATTTGGCCAATATTTTAAAGCTGATAAATAATAAATGGATTTCCTTCAGCTGAGCCACTTCAGATGTGGATTATCCACCATGATGGTTTTGAATTGCTTAAAATATGATTGAAATCACTTCAAAAAGCAAAATACAGTTAAGTGCAACGTGCAGCGCAAGCCTGTCATATAGACAACATGATATTACAATGAGAACATTATAATTGTGTGTTTGGGATGTGGATTTTAATGGTGGGACTTCTGTTTTTGTAATCAGGCTCTCAAAAATTATATCAAAATTTTGATTTAGATTTATCAGCCAATATATCGGTTATCGGCTTTCATATATAAAGAATTATCGGTATCGGCCAAAATGTTTATATCCCTACTTGTACACATACACCTACTAAAGTAAACTTGAGGTAAATAGCATGATAAAATCCTGTGGGACTTGTGGGAACTTGCGTCACATACACAGGCTAAATTAAACCGAGGTAGCTTGAGTCCCCTAAAGCTGCTAATCTGAATTTAGAGATATCATATATCACATACGTCTACTAAACTGCATTTGCAGAAACGTACCCACCGTACACCTGCTACACTAAAACATGAGGTAACATAACTCTTGCACATTTACAAAGCTAAAATGATGTAACCTACCTGACATATAGCAGTGTGTGAAAATGAAGCAGTCAGCAGATGTTGTTCATATACAGAAGTCTTAAAGGTACAGCAGCAAAGAGTCAAAGCGAGTGACTTATGAAGTTTAGAATAAAATGATAGATTTAATTTTATTTGTTAAATGGCGTCTGTTTTAGGTTGATGAGCTGCTCTATGGACAGTCTGAAGTTTGTTGCGTCATGGAGGGGTCAGATTACTGAAGCCAAACTACAAGTGAAGGTACAAACGCTCTCTCCTCTGAAGAATGTGTGTGTTTAACATGATTAAACTGAACTTCTCCAGTCCATGTTAACTAAACTCTCTCTCTCTCTAGGTTGGCGGTTTGCAGTTGGAAGGTTGTAGTTTCGATGGAAACCGTCTGTCTGAAAGCCATCATGACTCTCCCAGTGTGTCTGCCGTCCCTGCGTGTTACATGGCCTGGATCCCACAGGTAACACACACAATATTACAGTACTATTAATACTGAAGTCTTCTGATTTCATTTTCAATATAGTTGATAAATATAACAGAGATGCAAAATGGCAGCAAGCTTTTAGATACCTGGATGGGAAGAATGTTATTCAGCGTTGATATAAAGTGCATTAGTGCCCGCCCTCATTTTTCCCATTTTAATTTTAAAATATGGTCTTTGTTTAAATGTTATAAGCCATGAATCAAGCTTATCAGCTACGAGGTGAATCACAACACTACAAACTTTGATTCGAAGCTAAAAGGGATTTGAAAATCACACAAAAAGAAAAAAGATACAAGACTGTTTTAGTGATAGAAAGAACTACAATCCCATGAAGCATTGTGAACAACATAATCAAGTTAAAAAGATGAAGAAAAAACGACTCATTTACAAATGTTGATTTTGATATATATATATATATAAGCAATTTATTTTAAGTTTATTGCAAAATATGCATATATGTACAATAGTGCTGTCAATTGATTAAAAAAATAACTAATTAATCACATTTTTCTGTAATTAATTGCACCTAACATTAAAGTGTATAATGTGTTATAATGTTTATATTCTAATAATTTCACTTTTAATCTCCAAATTAATGTAGAAACAACATAAAGACAGTATATTTGAATAAAGTTAACAAACACTTCACAGTCTTCACTGCATAAATTAAATATAGATGAATCCTTATTAAAGCTACAAAAGTTACTCAGTGAATGATTTTCTCTTTGTATTTTGTTCTTTGATTAACATTAATGACAGACAGCAGAAGGTTTATTAGGCTGCTGTCACTTTAAGAGCTCACTTTGTGTCCTCACAACTCTTTATGGTCATTTAAGACATTATTTAACTAATTAAAGACTGTGCTTATGAGGATACCTGACAAAATGGGCATTTTGGCATACTTTTATGTGTTTTTGTCATGAAAGAGATCTCTATTGCGGCCGGCGCACTTTCTGAAGCGGCATTCTGTGCACGTGAATGACTGACTCTGTCACACAGACAACGCTCTAGTACAGATTTAAGTTCTTTTTTGTGTCTTATCATGCTTGAATGGTTTAATAGCACTTGAAAAATAATCAATCAGAATGAAGTATTCCAGAGAGCTGTGTAATAGTTACATTTCTTTGATGTTTCCAATGTTGGCTGAAGATTATAGAGAGAGTGTGTGTGTTTCAGAGCGCTGTGGGAAGTTATTCTCCGGACGAGTGCATCTCTCTGCCCGTGTACAGCAGCGCCGAGCGTCTGTGTGTGGTGACAAACGTGCAGCTGCCGTGTGCAGGAGATCATGACACATGGATCCAGAGCGGAGCGGCACTCTTCCTCAAACAGCAGTAACACACACACACACACACACTGAGACGTTTCCACAATCATTGTGAGCGATCTACACACAGATATTATAGTCTTTTTCTCATCACACTACATGTTTTGTAGTAGTCTTTGGCTTCGTATGGGGGTGTTTATGTCACGATAGCTGCATTAAAGCTGCTGTAAGACTGTAGTTTTATTCAGTCTTGATGCAGATATTTATATGATCAAATAAAAGAGTTTTTCATCAAGATCCTTCTCTTTCTCTCCATTCAATTTCAGTGCATGTTTAATACTTTAATATCACAGCAAAATCTCTTGCTTAACTCATTTGATCAAGCTGACAAAAATTAAGGCGTTTAAATGTAAAATAATTATTTCTCATATAATAAGCAGTTCATGTGATAGCTGTGTAACATAATGTACTACTGATTGAAACCTTTATTTTTACAAACTGTTTAACATACTTGTTCAGAACAGCAGTAGTGAGTATGTAGTTCGTCCTGTGCAGTATGCAGCTTTCATCTGTCATTTTGTCTGAACGTCGGCAGGTTCCAATGTCGACCTTTGACCCACACTCATGTTATAGAGGCCACCTGCCCTCTGGGTTGATCAGTACAGCAGCAGGTATGATGCGTGACCTTTGATCAGGATGCAGATGCTGGTAAATGTTTCTCCTCTGATCCTCCCTTTTCCTTTACAGAGGAACAGAAACATCCTCATTCATTCCTGAGCGTCACTTCTCTAGGACTTTCACATGGTGCAAAAAACAGTACCATGCTATTTTTGTGTTTTTGGGGCATGTACTGTACTAATACCATATTTTTTGGACATACTATTATCCTTTTTGGGACTTTTTTGTAAGTTAACATCAGATTTAAATACTAATGTAGTATTTAAAATCTGGCGATCACACAGTACCATGGTTTTTACCATCTGATACCATCACTGAATCACAGTACTGCTGTTTTATATGAGGTCTGCAGTGTGTTGAGGGGTGTGTGTGTGTCTAGTCACCGTGACGTCAGACCACACACACGCACACACTCATTTAGACTGACATTATCCTGTTTCCGTGTCTCTTTTCTTGAGGGTGAGTCGTGCGATCTGATTAGTTGCCCTTTTGCTGGAGGCTTTTCACAAACACACATTCAGAGTTTTGGAGCTTCTTGACTTTTCAGATGGAGAGGCTTTTTATCCGCACATCAAAGGTCAGTGTGTGTGCTTGTGTGTGAATACGGAATTCTGGTGGTTATGTGCAATTTTAAATCTGAACTGCAACATAAATCAAAATGCTGACCTTTAATCCTCTCATACACACAGCAACAGCGTCCACCTGTAACTGGACAGTAGTAAAAAAAAATCATTAAAAATACCATGGTACAATGATGGTTCTTTGGCGATAGCAGGGTATTACTATAATGTCAAAAAAACATGATTATATGATGGTGCTGTAAATGACAAAACATGGTGTTACCATGGTAAATGTACAAAAATATATGGTATTTCCATGGTAACAAAAACATGTTATTAACATGGTAAGTGGAAAAAAAAAACAAGGTAGTTCCAGTGAAAATGTAAAAAACATGGTAGTTCAAGGGTAAATGTAAAAAAAAAACATGGCAGTTCCTGTGAAAATGTAAAAAAAACATGGTAGTTCGAGGGTAAATGTAAAAAAAAGCATGGTAGTTTGAGGGTAAATGTAAAAAAAAAGGTAGTTCCAGTGTACATGTAAAAAAAACATGGCAGTTCCAGTGTAAATGTAAAAAAAAGCATGGTAGTTTGAGGGTAAATGTAAAAAAAAAGGTAGTTCCAGTGAAAATGTAAAAAAAAAAAGGGTAGTTCGAGGGTAAATGTAAAAAAAAAAGGTAGTTCCAGTGAAAATGTAAAAAAACATGGTAGTTCCAGTGAAAATGTAAAAAAACATGGCAGTTCTAGTGTAAATGTAAAAAACATGGTAGTTTGAGGGTAAACGTAAAAAAAGGTAGTTCCAGTGAAAATGTAAAAAACATGGTAGTTCGATGGTAAGCGTAAAAAAAGGTAGTTCCAGTGAAAATGTAAAAAAACATGGTAGTTCCAGTGAAAATGTAAAAAAACATGGTAGTTCCAGTGAAAATGTAAAAAACATGGTAGTTCCAGTGAAAATGTAAAAAACATGGTAGTTCCAGTGAAAATGTAAAAAACATGGTAGTTTGATGGTAAGCGTAAAAAAAAAAGGTAGTTCCAGTGTAAATGTAAAAAAACATGGTAGTTCCAGTGAAAATGTAAAAAACATGGTAGTTCCAGTGAAAATGTAAAAAACATGGTAGTTCGATGGTAAGCGTAAAAAAAGGTAGTTCCAGTGTAAATGTAAAAAAACATGGTAGTTCCAGTGAAAATGTAAATAACATGGTAGATCGAGGGTAAACGTAAAAAAAAGGTAGTTCCAGTTAAAATGTAAAAAAAAAGCATGGTAGTTCGAGGGTAAATGTAAAAAAACATGGTAGTTCCAGTGAAAATGTAAAAAACATGGTAGTTCCAGTGAAAATGTAAAAAACATGGTAGTTCGATGGTAAGCGTAAAAAAAGGTAGTTCCAGTGTAAATGTAAAAAAACATGGTAGTTCCAGTGAAAATGTAAAAAACATGGTAGATCGAGGGTAAACGTAAAAAAAAGGTAGTTCCAGTTAAAATGTAAAAAAAAAAGCATGGTAGTTCGAGGATAAATGTAAAAAAAAAAGGTAGTTCCAGTGAAAATGTAAAAAAACATGGTAGTTCCAGTGAAAATGTAAAAAAACATGGCAGTTCTAGTGTAAATGTAAAAAACATGGTAGTTCGAGGGTAAACGTAAAAAAAAGGTAGTTCCAGTGAAAATGTAAAAAACATGGTAGTTCCAGTGAAAATGTAAAAAACATGGTAGTTCGATGGTAAGCGTAAAAAAAGGTAGTTCCAGTGTAAATGTAAAAAAACATGGTAGTTCCAGTGAAAATGTAAAAAAACATGGCAGTTCTAGTGTAAATGTAAAAAACATGGTAGTTCGAGGGTAAACGTAAAAAAAAGGTAGTTCCAGTGAAAATGTAAAAAACATGGTAGTTCCAGTGAAAATGTAAAAAACATGGTAGTTCGATGGTAAGCGTAAAAAAAGGTAGTTCCAGTGAAAATGTAAAAAACATGGTAGATCGAGGGTAAATGTAAAAAAAAAGGTAGTTCCAGTGAAAATGTAAAAAACATGGCAGTTCCAGTGAAAATGTAAAAAACATGGTAGATCGAGGGTAAATGTAAAAAAAAAGGTAGTTCCAGTGAAAATGTAAAAAAAAGGGTAGTTTGAGGGTAAATGTAAAAAAAAAAGGTAGTTCCAGTGAAAATGTAAAAAAACATGGTAGTTCCAGTGAAAATGCAAAAAACGTGGTAGTTCCAGTGTAAATGTAAAAAACATTGTAGTTCGAGGGTAAACGTAAAAAAAGGTAGTTCCAGTGTAAATGTAAAAAAACATGGTAATTCAAGGGTAAATGTAAAAAAAACATGGCAGTTCCAGTGAAAATGTAAAAAACATGGTAGCTCGAAGGTAAACGAAAAAAAAAAGGTAGTTCCAGTGAAAATGTAAAAAAACATGGTAGTTCGAGGGTAAATGTAAAAAAAACATGGTAGTTCCAGTGTAAATGTAAAAAAACATGGTAGTTCAAGGGTAAATGTAAAAAAAACATGGTAGTTCCAGTGTAAATGTAAAAAAAAGGGTAGTTCGAGGGTAAATGTAAAAAAAAAAGGTAGTTCCAGTGAAAATGTAAAAAAAAGGGTAGTTCGAGGGTAAATGTAAAAAAAAAAGGTAGTTCCAGTGAAAATGTAAAAAAAAGGGTAGTTCGAGGGTAAATGTAAAAAAAAGGTAGTTCCAGTGAAAATGTAAAAAAAAGGGTAGTTCGAGGGTAAATGTAAAAAAAAAGGTAGTTCCAGTGTAAATGTAAAAAAAAGGGTAGTTCGAGGGTAAATGTAAAAAAAAGGTAGTTCCAGTGAAAATGTAAAAAAAAGGGTAGTTCGAGGGTAAATGTAAAAAAAAAGGTAGTTCCAGTGAAAATGTAAAAAAACATGGTAGTTCCAGTGAAAATGCAAAAAACGTGGTAGTTCCAGTGAAAATGTAAAAAAACATGGTAGTTCCAGTGAAAATGCAAAAAACGTGGTAGTTCCAGTGTAAATGTAAAAAACATGGTAGTTCGAGGGTAAACGTAAAAAAAGGTAGTTCCAGTGTAAATGTAAAAAAACATGGTAATTCGAGGGTAAATGTAAAAAACATGGCAGTTCCAGTGAAAATGTAAAAAACATGGTAGCTCGAAGGTAAACGAAAAAAAAAAGGTAGTTCCAGTTAAAAGTAAAAAAAACATGGTAGTTCCAGTGAAAATGTAAAAAAACATGGTAGTTCAAGGGTAAATGTAAAAAAAATGGTAGTTCCAGTGTAAATGTAAAAAACATGGTAGTTCGAGGGTAAATGTAAAAAAACATGGTAGTTCCAGTGTAAATGTAAAAAAAAGGTAGTTCCAGTTAAAAGTAAAAAAAACATGGTAGTTCCAGTGTAAATGTAAAAAAAAGGTAGTTCCAGTTAAAAGTAAAAAAAACATGGTAGTTCCAGTGTAAATGTAAAAAACATGGTAGTTCAAGGATAAACGTAAAAAAAAGGTAGTTCCAGTGTAAATGTAAAAAACATGGTAGTTCGGGGGTAAACGTAAAAAAAAAAAAGTAGTTTGGGGGTAAATGTAAATAACAAAAAGGTTTGTATTTTGTACTTTTAAGTTTGTGATTGTCTGATACTTGGACTTCAACCTAAATATGTGTGTGTTTGGGGTGTGTGTGTAATTTATGAGAGCAGGTGACCGTCTCTTTCTCTCACACACACTGCAAAACAGGAAACAGAACAGAGGAATGCCGTGCGTTAGGAAACCCGAGACCTGCGGGGCAACTGTGTGTGTGTATGCGGTGATTTTGATTGATTTTCTTCATTAATTTCCCTCTTCCTGTCATAGTTAATTTTTCTCATGGCTGTCTGTCAGCAGACGCCCGGAGCAGCTCCCATTATAATACACCACAGACACCACAGCGCTTCTGGAGGAGTGTGAGGATGAGCGTGTCTTTAGCTCGGTTTAGAGAAATAAATCTGCCAAAAACGATCATTTACTCACCATCACGTGGTTACAAACCCAAATGGCTTTCTTTTTTCCATGGAGCACAAAAGAACATATTTATCTGAATGTTCACGCTGCTCTTTTTCATAGTGAATTGGAAGCTAAACATCTCCATCCGTGTTTCTCATAGAACGTCCTACAGGTTTAAAATGACATGACAGTGAGAAAATGATTAGAACTGTCATTTGGGAGTGAATTATTCCTGGGATGTTTTGCTGCAGGATCTTTATGTAACAATCACAGATGGAAAGAAAATGAGAAATGAGACGTCAAACGGAGAAATCAACAGAGAAAGACACAAACAGATGGAAAGATGAGTAAAATTAACTGTGTGTGTCTCCGCTCATGTAATGCTAGACTGTTTTAAATTTTTAATGTTTTATTATTTCTATTTTAAATATTTTATATTTATGATATAATTATATTGCAAAATCTTTTGAATTCCCAATTGCATGAATTCTTATCGAATCTGCGTTTCAACCCGCGAAAATTCACCAAACACTGAACATTAAATGTGAACACACCTTAAGAAAAAATGCTCTTTTATGAAATGCGAAAACCAAAAATGCGAAACCCCCCTTTTGGAACCTTTATTTTTAAAATCGCAATGAAACGTAAGTAGCGACAGATCGTTCCTTCTGTATAGTGACACACCTGAGTGTAACAAATTAGCGAAAAAGAAAAAATGTTGGGCGGAGACTTGCTTTCATGCATCAGTTGTTGATTGGATGTTAAGATGTGGGCGTGGCACTCAATTTGGGGGTGGGGTTTGAGCAGACTAAAATGATTGGAGAAGTCCTGCTTACATCACCAAAATGAAGTCTGTCGTTTTCATTGTAATTTTAATTTAAAAATTACAAGGTCAAAACATTTAAAAATGAAAACGAAACATGAATTGTTTGTGATAAGATCTATAACATGCACTTAGGAAATAAACCACAATGCAATGTTTATTGTTATTATTTAAATCAGCATGATATTAGTGCATAAATATGAGCATAATGTATAAAAATATACTATTTAATTTAATTGAAGTCATTATTTTTAGATTTTTCTCTTTGCATATCTTGCATCCTGTAAATATGTCATATTACAGAAGAAAATTGCTGTTTCATGATGATTTAATGAATTCTGAAGCTTAAGCGTCTCTCAGATTCTCGTTCAGTGTGTGTGTTTAATGTCTCTCGTGAGACACACACTCTCAGGGCCTGATGTGAGTGTGTCATCACTTTACTCGCCATTTTATCGCTCCATCTCTGGTTATTTTCAACATTGATGCAACGCTGATGAAATCTACCACACATTTTCTCTGGCTCACACACACAATGATGTAAACCGGTGAAAACTCGCCGCGCACACAGTTTCACGGGGAATTAGAGTTCAAATCTAAGAACTCCGAGAGGCGACCTGCTCTTCTGTCTTAGATGAAAGTTTAATGTGTGAGTGGCAGCGTGCAGCCGTGATGTGACAGTCTCCACCCCCGCTGCGTTCCCTTGAGAGGTCAAAGGTCACCTGACTTTCACTTCCACCCACACCTGACCTCATTTTCTCCATCTGTCTGCGGCAACCAAAGAAACGCTTACAGTCTAATTTCCCTCATCTTCTCGTGTCTCGGAGCTGTGATGATGAAAAACCTGCGCGTCAAAAAAGCTGCTTTTATACTCATTAGCAGATGCACAAGTTTGTTCTAATGAATTCCTGGAAGAATTCCTTAAAGTTCAATACATCAACATGTGAGATGTGTTTATTACCACAGAAAATAATATAGACTGTTTACAGTAATGGAAATCAGTGGGCAAGCATGAGGTTTTAACTTATGTTAATTATTCTGTACTAATTTGTTCTAGGTGGATGAACTACTCGTTATGCATTACTAACATAACATCTGTGGAGTTTGTTATAAACAGTGTTTCATGGATAGTTACGTTTTCCTTTTAATATTGTATGCTTTACTGCGTTTCTATGTCTTGATCATTTAGTTCAGCTGCCTAGATACCTGCTTTAATGACCGATATTTGACGGAAACTCCATCTGTACTGATGGTACGTTAAAGTCCGGAGAAATTAATTCTTGATGGTTCGGTCCGAGGGTGCTGAAGTTGCAATTCTGGGTTGAATAAAGAAATGACAACGAACTGATTGATGACTGATGAGGCTCTGGTCAGGTGAGGTCTCACACGGACAGCAGTCGGGAACACTCAGAGCGAGAGGAGGGAACTTTGTGTCGCCTTTTAAGTTCCACAGAGGTCACACCTTTGAGTTTTGACCAATGAGAAAGGTGCAATTCTCAAGAGGGAAAATTCCTTTGGAGTAAGCCGAAAGTTTGTCTATTTATAGTCTAATAAATATAACAAACATAGACTGCATTCTATGAGACGATGTCCACCAAAGTGTGAGTCATTAAACGATGATGGTTTTGATGGGGCTACGTTAACTATCATCAGGCATGCATAACACTATACAATATAAAAAGACAGAGCTGTCAATGAATTAGTGGAGAGAATTGCATTTCTATAGGACTGCATGTCTGTTTCTTGTTTCTTAGCAGGCACCGTCTCTCAAGTGTCTTTGAAGTGTATGAGAGAAGCAAAATGATAAAAGAAAAAGATAATTCTCAGTGGGGAGTGAGTCTGTCTGGGTGAGGGGTTGTGAAGATCAAGTGGAACAAAGGTGTGTTTTTATAAAATACGTTTTTAAAAATGACAAAGATTGGACTAAAATGAAAATGAAAAAATTAAATAAAATCTTCACAAAAACTATAATCGATACTAAAATAACATTGGTCAAGTTCAATAAAATAACTTGAGTGTACTGCTACAAAACTATGAATAAAGACTGCATCAGGTGTGTTTTGGCAGGTTTTTATTTAATTGATAAAGGTGAATAGTTATGTATTGCATAATAGTTTGATATTTTGTACATGCAACTTAGCTAGTTTATTGCCATTTAACTCCGTTTACCACCGTGTTTTCTCACGCCATGGCCCATCTCGGAATTTAGGACTCAAAGAAAAATTCGTTTCTCACTCATTACGGCTGTGTGGTGGCGCTCGCAATCGTTCTGCTCCGTGATAACGAACGCAAGTTAAAGGTAGGGTAAGCAATTTTTTTTTTCATAAACGCTTTGTTGAAGCTCTCTTCACATCCTGATAGCTATAAATATTAGAAGTGGTCTAAATCTTCTGTGGAAGTCTCAGGACCAAAAAATTAATTGACTGAAGGACTGAATGCAATGATATAATGTCGTACCTGCCTGTCAACGTATGTATTTCCATACCTCCGCCAGTTTTCCCGTGGAATTGGGCTACTTTAACACCGTTGCCGCGGTTGTTGTTTTTCATGTCCATGGGTTGAAGCGACCCCAGATAACAATACTTTAGTGATGGGCAGATCGAGGCTTCATGAAACACTGAAGCAGCTGAATCAAATGTGCCGTTATGATTCGAGGCTTCGAAACAATCTGACACCTGTCTCCACGGTGACCCCTAGTGGTCAGAGCAGTGCAAATGCAACAAAACTCAGGCAAAACATGCATTAAAAATACACTTTAACAAATGTATTGCAAAAGTTTTATTTAAAGTAAAATCAATTAAATGGAATTAACTAATCATCTAATAAGATTAAATATAGAGTGTCTTAATACTTTGTGTTCTTTTATCAATTTTAAAGGCTTGTTTCTCTGTTCCATGGCTCAAGCTAAACAGGCCAATAAGAGATTAATAACTACCATTATTCATTTTAATTATTCTAATGTATAATTAAAACATGTACAACTGTATAAAACTGATCGGAGATCAGGTAAAACCATAGGGTAAAGCCCTAGACACTTGTTCAATAGTTCTCAGTGAATCTGCATGATTCATGAGCTCACTTTATCATCGCCCCCTGTTGGTGAACCATTGAAATTTCGAACTGTTTCAAAACAGTAATGACGTGATGAAGCCTCGTTTACTAAAATCACGTGACTTTGGTAGTTTGATACACGCTCTGAATCAAGCTTCATGAAGCAGTGTTTCGAAATCGGCCATCACTACAATACTTAACCCCTGGAATGCTAATTTTACCAGGGGAACAACGCCAAAAGCGCAAATTTTACCCCCCGGAACAACATTTTTACCCCCAAATTTTTCAAGTTCAAGTCCACCGAGGTTAATCTTCTAACTCCTGACTGCTTTATCAGACAAAATGGCGATTCGGCGTTATGATTGGTTAGATCGCTTGTCAATCAAACTCCCGGCAAAGGGTCAATTATGAGACGCAACCTGTGACGTTCACAGGGCTGTTCTGGATTTATACGTTTCTGTGTCAACACTGTCAACATGAAACTAATCTGCAGTAGTCAGGAGGTACAAGTTAGAGCTCTGTAAGTTACGTTCATTGTGAGACATGAGGTAATTTAACTCTCGTCTCGCGACACTTTTCAGAATCTGCTCTAGTTATGCGCGTTCATGTGTTTTGGAGGAGGCGTGGCTTTAAAAGGCAATGTGAAGAGAGGGTTGGATCTCAGGTTTTCAAAGCTAGCTTCAGTGTTGTCTGCGTTTTTCCCGCGGAATTGGGCTACTTTTACACTGTTGCCGCGGGTTGTTTTTCATGTTCGCGGGTTGAATCGACCCAAAATAACGTGATATTTAGCCCCTGGAATGCGAATTTTACCAGGGGAGCCGCGACAAAAATGCAAATTTTGCCTCCTGGAAAGCGATTTTTACCGTGGGACCCCCCTGAAATGCAATTGGGCTAGTTTTGAGGAGCAATTGGGTGGGTTTTGTTGTGAAAATCTGGCAACCCTGGCTAGCTTGCTACTGCTAGCCTCTCGCCCTCTCTGAAATTGCCATAAACTTTTGTTGCTGTTTTTTTAAGAAGCCTTATTCTACATATCAAAGAGACAAACACAACCATGGTAAACATGACAGAGTTCGTTTATTTTGGTGCTTTTTATGACACAATACATGTGGAAAACTGGTCTGGCTGATTACAGACAACATATTCGACACTTATCTGGCAGAATTAATGGCGTAAAACGTACTCCACTCCACAGACTGCTTTTCAGAGAGGAGAGAGAATCATTGGTTTCATTTTGCGTGTCTTGAAGTTTAATAAAAGCGCTTTAAAAGCCTCGTAATTAAAGGCTAAATCCACACTGTCAACATCCGTCCCTGCGGCGCGGCGCTCCCGCTGAACCACAGCAGAATGAACGAGTCCCGCAGGGCCGCGCCGCCGGTAAATTAAAGCCCGATCAGGAAACAGGAACCCCGCAGATTTACAGGGAGATAAAGGAGAGTCCGGGACCGCCACTGAAGCGGATCATCGCACACGAGAGAAAAGACGGAGAACATCATGTCATCTGTCCACACCTCTGAATAAATAGGCTATGCAAGACAATTATAATAGTTTGTGTTTGTGTGTAAGTGCTTTTGTTGGCTGATGTAACATCAACAGACCATGTCATGTGTGTTTTCATTTGCGTGAGTTTTCATATGATATCCGACAAGAACATGTCCAGGTGATATTTCACACCAAAAATAAATACAAATATTTTGCTAGACTTTGCAGGATCATTAAGATAAATCTTAAATTGTACTATCAGGGAAAAAATGCTGGGATGTAAAAAAGATTAAATTAGAAAATATTAATACATAATGGTAATATTTATGTACTGACATCATGCTGAGTTAAATAATCAAATTAAATTGCTAATTTTTTGTTCCTGCTGCAGTAAAAATATTGAGTAATGAGAACTTGAGAATAAAAATGTCAAAAAATACAGTAATGTTTCTGTGTCTGCTGAGTAAATAAAATAATTCTCTAAATCATAATAATGACATAAGAAAATTACACATAATAATGACGATCATAAATATGAGCAACTTTCTAATATGTATTGAGAATCATTCCCGTAAAAATGATTTAACATATTGAGAAACGTTCTTGAAATTACTTTATTACATTAATTGCATTGATGCCATTATTCTGAGAAAACATTTCATAATGAGAAAGTTATTTTATATTTATTTCATTATCGGTTTCACATCATTATGAGTCATATATTCCCCCACACCCCCTAAATTTTACTACTCAAAACTGAGAAACTGTCTCAGAATTTCTCATAATAATGACTTACCTTATCATGCTAATGAGGAACTTTCTCATAGTTATAGCTCAGTATTTTATTAATTCATAATTATCTCAACAAATTCACAGAATCATCAGACCCTAAAATCAGACCTAAAACAAGGCTTCTTTATTTATCTTTCTTTACATTTTAGGGTGAACTGGACATGTTTTTATGAGATTCACTTCAATAAGACCTTTGATCAGACAACAAAGAGAATATGAACACTAAACCCACATGCGACAGCATGATCACAGTTATAAAAAGACAAAGACATTTCTTTTAATAAATAACACGGGATTAGATCAGATTGGAGGAGGAACCGCCCCCTCAGGGAGCTCTGACTTCTGATTGGTCTCAGAGAGCAAAAGCCTCATTAATATTCATTTACATTCCATTGGCGAGAACTTTACTGGACACAATAACATTTAACATCATGAATAAAACAGAAACAGAAAGCTACATATATCAAAGTCTCCCAACGCTGTGTGTGTCTTATGTTATCAAAAGGGTTTGTGTTTAGATGGAGGCATGACCTGAAGATATACGTCAGAATGGAGTGCAGTGACCGTGTGTTCATCGCGGCGGTCTGGACTGACACACACAGTCACATCTCTCATGATGCTGCAGGTAAATCTCCTCCAGAACCCAGCGAGCGTGTGTTTTCTTCTTGTAGAAACTCGCACCCGGGGAAAACTTCAGCACCTGACGACAACACACACATATTGAAATATTTACAGATCTTTTTTTAAACTACAACAGCTATATTTAAAAATCAAATATAGAAGCAGAACATACAAAAATAAATAAATATATATATATATAAAATAATTATAATAAAAATATAGCTGCAAGCAGCAATTAGGGGGGTAATCTGGGAACATCAGACTGACTGCAACAATGAGCAATTAAAGACATATTAAGATAATTTTATGTAAAATAACTGAAAAATCAAATCCAGTCACTAATAATTTGATTTAATGGTTTATGAATTTAAACCAATAGGTGGCACTGTGACCAAATTGATGTGGTGAGCTCAGAGTGAGGTGACAAAGACACATGCAAAGTTTGGTGCCAAAATGCCAAAGCATTGCAGAGATACAGCCTCAGAGTCATTTTGGCATTTGTTGCGGAGCGATGCAAAAACGGTTTCATCTCGGGACACAAAATCCATAATTTTTTTGTCGGCACAGTCTGAAGAGGATCTGAATTGAATGTGTTAAAAATCGGTTCATGACAATAGGCTTAATTAATCAAAAGCTATTAGCTATTTTTTTTTTTTTTTTTTTTAAATTTCATTATAATTTTTGACCACAAGGTGAGGCTGTCTTGAAACTTTTTGAGTACCTTCAGGTTATGGTACTGATGGCACATACTGAGTTTCGTAATGATACACCAATGCATTCTTAAAATATAGCAATTTACATCATAATACTGTAATTGCAGTTAGTGACAGTTTCATGTTTTGTTCTATTATAGCGCCACCAAGAGGCACAATCCTGTCAATTTTTTTTGTGTCCTCCGAGTGCGGCCATACACAAGTACGAAGCCCCGCACATGACATGCAAGAAAAAAAAAAAAATCGTGCACACAATTTACTATTTCGTTCCCTTGATTTACTAAAACGTGCGCGCGATTTACTATTTCGTTCCCTTGATTTACTAAAACTTGCGCGCGATTTACTATTTCGTTCCCTTGATTTACTAAAACGTGCGCGCGATTTACTATTTCGTTCCCTTGATTTACTAAAACGTGCGCGCGATTTACTATATTGTTCCCTTGATTTACTAAAACGTGCGCACAATTTACTATTTCGTTCCCTCGATATACTAAAACGGGCGCATGATTTCCTATTTCGTTCCCTCGATTTACTAAAACGTGAACATGATTTACTATTTTGTTCCCTCGATTTACTAAAACGTGTGCACGATTTACTATTTTGTTCCCTAGATTTACTAAAACGTGTTCATGATTTACTATTTTGTTCCCTAGATTTACTAAAACGTGCGCACAATTTACTATTTCGTTCCCTCGATATACTAAAACGTGCGCATGATTTCCTATTTCGTTCCCTCGATTTACTAAAACGTGAACATGATTTACTATTTTGTTCCCTCGATTTACTAAAACGTGTGCACGATTTACTATTTTGTTCCCTAGATTTACTAAAACGTGTTCATGATTTACTATTTTGTTCCCTTGATTTACTAAAACGTGCGCACAATTTACTATTTCGTTCCCTCGATATACTAAAACGTGCGCATGATTTCCTATTTCGTTCCCTCGATTTACTAAAACGTGCGCGCGATTTACTATTTTGTTCCCTAGATTTACTAAAACGTGTGCATGATTTACTATTTTGTTCCCTAGATTTACTAAAACGTGTTCATGATTTACTATTTTGTTCCCTAGATTTACTAAAACGTGTTCATGATTTACTATTTTGTTCCCTAGATTTACTAAAACGTGTGCAAGATTTACTATTTCGTTCCCTCGATATACTAAAACGTGCGCACTATTTACTATTTCGTTACAAACACGTTTTAGTAAATCGAGGGAACAAAATAGTAAATTATGCGCACAATTTAGCCTACTATTTTTCCTGCATGCCATACATAAGTGCGTCAAATTTGGTGAAAATATCTTATTTTGTTTAGGAGTTATAGACATTATATATATGAGGACATAAAAAAAAATTACCCTGCACAACTTTGATTGCTTTTTTTTTTGCCACTATCAAAATTGACAATTAGACATTAAAATATAGCCAACAACCTATGTTTCCGATTTTCCTACCGTGGTTTCATCTCGATCAGAATATCTGTTTCGAAGATATTTGCGAAAGTTGTTTAAATGCTAAAACACAAACCATAAGGTGAAACCTAGCATGTTTGGTATCGTTGGACTCGGCAAGGATTCGGGAGTCTAAGAGAGGACTCCCATGAAAATAAGTCAACCACATCCGAAGTTATAAGCATGTAAAAGTATTCACCACTAGGTGGCGCTTCGTAAACTACAGAATTTTTCTACAAAATTTAAAATGGCCAACGCACAAAATGGCAGACATGGAAAACTGGATATCATTGGATTGGCATGTTGCTCCAAATCAAACTTTTATTATTTTTGGGCAAATTATTCAGAAGTTATGAGCAACTCATCGATTTGAATTCCATAACTTTTTGCCGGCATTGTCTGAGGATGATGTAATTCAATTTTCACAAAAATCGGACAACTCATCTATAAGGAATTCGAAATGTTGGAAAAGTTATGACGAAAAATGAAGACATTTCGAATCGCCAAGGAATCAGACAAAAATTTAAAAAAAAATTGTTTCTAGCCCTTATGGTTCAAAAGTCATAAGCATAAACATGAGTACAAATTTGGACAGGTGGTGGTGCTAGAGAGATTGAGTTAGAGACTCTGAATTTGCTATGGTGACAGTTCAGACTGTCCTCTGTCAGTGTGCCAAATTTGATCATTTTCCCACAAGCGGTTCTATGGGCTGCCAGAGACTTCCAGAGCAAAAGAAGAATAAGAAGAAGAATGCTAACAATTACAATAGGCTCTTTGCCCTTTAAATATTAACATTAAATATATATATTCAAACTCAATAAAAAGGGTAAGTAAAAAAAAAATCTATGGTCATCAACATTATTTTGTGGCATAAATAATTCATTAATATGAGGCAACACGTGCTGCAAACTACAGCCATTTTATATAATGTTGCCACAATATTTATTCCTTATCAAAAATAACTAAACCAAACTGATGCAGGTGTTTCTGGAGCCTCGATGTTTGTAAGTTTGATCACGGCAGGAAATAAAAGAGATTTATTGTTCGATTTGTCTTCATTGATTTGCTTACCAATCGATATCTGTCCTTGACCTTTAACCTCCGGATGTCTCTTATGTTCTGTACTGAAGCTCATATATCGTGTGTGTGTGTGTGTGTAGTTGTGGTGGCCTCGCATTAGTCAGCACTGACAGCCGGAGCCAATCACATTTAGCAGATGTTGCCGTGGGTAACAGTCTGTTATTCTACACGACAGCAGCACAGTGAACGTTTCCTGACAGCTCTGTGACAGCTGTCAATCACCGGGTCATGCTGATGTCAGCCTGTGTTTACAGCAACTACAACACCCAGAACTCCTCGAATATCCCATGAGGCTTCACTCAGATCATCAACACTAAACTGGGTCAGACTGAGTTCAGGTTGAAATTTTATTAAAGTCTCTGTGTCTGATTGTGTTAAAGGGGTGGTTGATTATGATTTGACTTTTTTAACTTTAGTTAGTGTGTAATGTTGCTGTTTGATCATAAACAACATCTGCAAAGTTATGATGCTCAAAGTTCAGTGCAAAGAGAGATATTTTCTTTTACAGAAATCACTGTTTAAGGACTACAATGAGCTTCTTCCTGGGTTAGTGACATCAGAAACCCTAAAATTTACATAAACCCCGCCCCCGAGAACACACAACAAAGGGGGCGGGGCCATGTTGGGCTGCTTTAGAGAAGAGGAAGAGTTCAAAATCCGGTTTGAACAATGTAAGGCTGAACACCGTTACTGACAATCCTCATTTTGGCTGCGTGAGATTCTCCAGCTTTGTTGTTGTTGAGCTGTTTAAGCTCCGCCCTCTTCTGGAGCAGCAGCTCATTTGCATTTAAAGGGACACACACAAAAACGGCGTGTTTTTGCTCAAATTTAACAAGCTATAATGAATGATCTGTGGGGGATTTTGAGCTGAAACTTCACATTCTGGAGACACCAGAGACTGATATTACATCTTGTGAAAAGGGGCATAATAGGTCCCCTTTAATAATTTGTTTACAATGTATTAAGCTAATAGAGTTAAAACAAAATAGCTGATGTGCAGCAGATATTATTCGGGTTTTCATACACAAACTGTCATGCAATCACTTTTCTTTTTGATATCCAACAATCCTGCGACGCTATTGAATCAATATTCTAATTCGAATAGAAATGATGTTTTATATGATATTATATAAACAGACAGACAGTACAGATGGACAGAGAGACAGACAGACGGCACACTTCACTGCTGTCATCAGTTCAGATGAAACACTGCTGCGTGTCTCGGTGGATTTCATGTGTCATTTGCTGATAATCTCTCAGAACAACAAATGTCACGTTGGTCACAACTGATCAGAGGAAAACAGCAGCAGACGACAAAAAAAAAGTGAAGACAGTCAGGGAAAAATAAAGTGTGTGTGTGTGTGTGTGTGTGAGCTATAGGATAATAGAAAGCAACTGGCTGGAGAGATACACGAGATTCAGCACACATTGTACAGTATTCAGTGTGTGTGTGTGTGTTTGGAGCTGATAAGGACAGAGAGGAACACACACTTTACTTGCTCAAACTCCACAGAAAAACCTAACGCCACTTTTGACACACTTCAACATTTCATGCCTGCAGCAGTAGACGTGTCATTTCTATCATACTGCAGTACAAACAGAAGCGAGAGCTCAAAACTTCACGTTGAAGAGTAAAACAGTCGGTTTGAGCAGCCTGACATGTTAACACCTGAGTAGTATTTTGACTTTACTATACTCTCCAGTATCTGTACTTCTTTTTAGAGTATTTGGTTACACTTTATTTTAGGTGTTTAGAGTCATATTAACTAACAACATGTAATTAATATAAACTAGGATTAGGACTTGTTTTAGATTTAGTTGCATGTAATTATGCATAATTTAATGTTATTACTATAATAAGGACACTGTAAAATTAAGTGCTACCAAGTATTCATATTTTGGGAAATGTTTACTTTACATTTCAAAGCATAATATTGTACTTTTTACTCATAAAAACATATTGTCCCACAATATTTTGAACTAAAGGAATCGTCACCCCTCTCAATGTCCGATTCGTGAACGAGATTCTTGATTCTGTTGAATCGGTTTGTGAATCGCACTGAAAGATTCATTTGTGAATCTGACTTGAGTCAACACTGGTCCAGTCAGTGTGAGTCTTCATATCTGATTCAGAATAAGCAAGAACCGCGATGTCTCCAGAGCTCGAGCGCACACACGCATGATGGAGCGATTTATTGAACTGAATCAACATAATGAAACTATCATCTTGCAGAATTTGAATCAGTTTCATATTTGATGAAGTTTGCATTACTGATTCTGTTACTTTCCTGTTGATGCTGTGAAACAATTTCTATTGTATAAAGTGCTATAAAGGACTTCTTCGTGCACCACTGGACTCAACCAATGAAGTGAGTTTGGGGGCGGCACTATATTTTTGACTGGCCAATGGCAGATGGAGGGAGTGTTTGGGGAAACCCGTTTATTTATCGAACAGTGCATTGTGGGATACCTCGTGTAGTTTCTTCACGGTTTTTCCGGCGCTGCAGCTGCAGGAGTTCCAGTTGTCGGTGCCGCAGGCGCAGTTTCCCCCGCAGCGCTGCACCAGGAGGCATCGTGGGAAAAACACGGCGTTGGTCACCTTCAGCTCCTCGCGGAGATTCACTGAGAAATTGCGCGGAGTGCAGCTGTACTGCTTCACGTCATCGTAGAGACGGTCGAGATCAACTGAGAAGAGACAGAGATGGATGAGTTTACGGACTGCTAAACCATAGAAAACTACATCGTGATGAATACTTTGTGCAGTAGTGAAAACGAGTACCATAACACACATACTTTCCTCTTGGCAAAGTTACTCGAAACCTACAATGTTTTAACTTTGTCAGGGCTGCAAGGTCATTGTGTGTGTGTGTGTGTGTGTGTGTGTGGGTGTGGGTGTCTACGTTGTGAACAACATTCCAGTGTGCTGTTTTGGATTTTTTTCCTCACTTATGACTCACATAATCACAATCTGTTCTGGATGGACAGAGAGGAAGGGAGGTATAAATGAAGAGACGGGAGGAAATCACCTCCGTCTGCCTCATAAAAACTCAGTGAATGGTTAACGGCGCCTGTCTCTGTGTGTGTGTGTGCCATACAGAACTGAATTGTGAATGCTTTTATAATTATAACTCAATTGGAGCGGATACAGATTTCAGAAGCCCCACCCATGACTGATGATTGACTCCGCCCTATTAGCTTAGCTCCTCCCCTGAGTGAGCTGTACACAGTCCGCCATGTTTGTCTCCTCACCAGATCATTTAACAGCAGCATTCAAGTAAGAAAAGTATTCTTATTAAAGCTACTAAAGTTATTCAGTCTGGAGCAGCGAGTGATTTTCTGTTTTTCTTTTGTCGTTTGGTTCATATTAACAGCAGTAGATACTGTATATTATGCTGCTGTCACTTTAATACACACATACAGTATCTAATATACATGTGATTTCTTTCCCTGCTGTTTATGTTCACAGACATAACTAACTGAGTTTAAGTGAACTTTGTGTGTTTTTGACAGTTTAAGAGCAATAAGACGTAAAAGAGAACTTAGTTTAATACTCACATGACGCGCCGTCTGACAGACAGCTTTCTGTGCACATGCTTTGTTAGTGTTTGTCAGAGTATCCGAGGCTCCGCCCTCTTCTGGAAAGGGGGCGGGGAGCAGCATCTCATTTGCATTTAAAGATGCATACATGAAAACAGCATGTTTTTCCTTCCACTCAAAAATGGGCATTTATAACATAATATAATAAATGATCTGTGGGGTATTTTGAGCTGACACTTCACAGACACATTCTGGAGACACCAGAGATTTCTTGAAACAATTAGCATAATAGTTCCCCCTTAAATTCATTTGAATTTAAGACAGTAGAATTCAAATGAATTAAAGAAAATGTATATTACTGTTTTATTTTAAAGGTGCCCTATAATTAAGAATTTAATTTATCTTGGCATAGTTGAATAACAAGAGTTCAGTACATGGAAATGACATACAGTGAGTCTCAAACTCCATTGTTTCCTTCTTATATAAATCACATTTGTTTAAAAGACCTCCGAATAACAGGCGAATCTCAACATAACACTGACTGTTACGTAACAGTCAGGATCATTAATATGTACGCCCCCAATATTTGCATATGCCAGCTCATGTTCAAGGCATTAGACAAGAGCAGCCAGTATAAACGTCTGGATCTGTGCACAGCTGAATCATCAGACTAGGTAAGCAAGAACAATAGCGAAAAATGGCAGATGGAGCAATAATAACTGACATGATCCATGATTACATGAAATTTTTAGTGATATTTGTAAATTGTCTTTCTAAATGTTTCGTTATCATGATGCTAATGTACTGTTAAATGTGGTTAAAGTTACCATAGTTTCTTACTGTATTCACGGAAATAAGAGCCGTCGCTATTTTCATTTTTAAACACTTGCAGTCTGTATAATTCATAAACACAACTTCATTCTTTATAAATCTCTCCAACAGTGTAGCATTAGCCGTTAGCCACGGAGCACAGCCTCAAATTCATTCAGAATCAAATGTAAACAATATAACAGTATACAATACTCACATAATCTGACGCATGCATGACGAACACTTTGTAAAGATCCATTTTGAGGATTATATTAGCTGTGTAAACTTTGTTTATGCACTGTTCAAGGCAAGCGCGAGCTCTTGGGGCGTGGAGCAGGAGAATTAAAGGGCCAGTAGCCCTGAATCGGCTCATTTATAATGATGCCCCAAAATAGGCAGTTAAAAAAATGAATTTAAAAAAAATCTATGGGGTATTTTGAGCTGAAACTTCACAGACACATTCAGGGGACACCTTAGACTAATATTACATCTTTTAAAAAATAGTTCTAGGGCACCTTTAAATTCATTTGAATTTAAGACCGTAGAATTCAAATGAATTAAAGAAAATGTATATTACTGCTTTATTTTAAGTAATATTTCAATAATAATGTATTATATATATGTGTGTGTGTGTGTGTGTGTGTGTGTGTGTGTGCGTATATATAGTAGGGCTGGGCGATATATCGCATGCGATTGTCACACGCATTTCGTCAGTAAAGCCGGTTCCCTGATTACCGGGAAATCGCAAGGCAATTGATCTTCGATAATGAACGTGATATCGCGTGGTTTGTCAGTGAACTACAGCTCTGTCTATTAAATGATGGTGATTTCGTGGTAATCAGGGAACTGGCTTTACTGACGAAATGCGCGTGACAATCACATGCTATATATCGCCCAGCCCTAATATATAGTTTCCTAGAATCCTCTAATTTTACTCTAAATCAATAAATTAATGATGTTTAAAGATAAAATAAATGAACTTTAATTCATGGACCAAGACGGAAGAATACTTCATTTCCCAGAATCTTTTAATTTACTCTAAATCAATAAACAAATCAATTAATCATAAATTATATAAAATAGATTCACTTTAATTTATGGACCATGATGGAACAATACTTAATTTCTCAGGACCATCTAATTCACTCCAAATCTATATATTCAAATTTTGTTTTCAAAATTAGATTTATGAAGTTATCTGACAATGTGTTTGACATTTTCAGTGTGTGTGTGTGTGAGACTCACGCTTGTGTTTGCGGTCGGTGTGGTAAGCTCGTGGTCTGTAGTAGTGTGTCTGTGTGTACAGTTGCTCCAGGTCCTCCTGCCAGGTGAACGGGTTCAGGTGTCTCAGTAACTCTTCCACCGTGCTGACGCTGGCGATGTCGCTGTCCAGCGCGGCCGCAGACAGCGGGGTGTCCGTCCCAGAAATCCCCCCCAGATCCTAGAGGGACACAGACGTGAGATGACGGATGTAAAGCACTGACTCTCTGCACCAAAGAGCAGCATCAACATCCTGCTAAACATCTGAGATTCACTGAAGAAAATTCTGTAAAAACTTTGTGAATTACAATAATGCTAAACATAACCTATTGAGTTAGTAACACTTACTGACGTCACTGTAACTGCTTCCCAGTTGGTCAGAGATGCAAGAGGTGAGCTGTCCTGAAAAACAGAATTCAAACTTTTGTTTTCAGTTTCATTAATTTTCATACACAAATTTGCGTATTCATTCAGCATCAGTGCTGGGGGAACTCTGGGAAAGTCATTATCTGCTCTGATAAATCCTGTCTTCAAACACTCTTGACATGCAGCAGCACATTCAGCCAACGCTCAGATTAGATCCATCACTCATGATGTCACCAGCTGAGGGGGCGGAGCTACAGACATCACAGCGCTGACATTTAAAACCAGCGGTAAACGTCAACACTAAAGGTGAACATTATACAACCCGAATTAACAAGACCATCAATTCAAGTCCACTGCTACACACCAATAATGAAGAGAGGGAGATGGACAGAATATACAGAGTGTGTTCAAAACAAAACTAAACTTAAACTTGGTGGGTGAGGGAAGTGCATTTGGACCTCGACTCTTTGATTTTGACCAAGGGAGCAAGTCTACTCAATATGTTCACTTCAGGCATATCCCACAGTGCAACATGCAACATTTTGCCAGTACTGGGCAATCATGCAACGTAAGCAATGACGTATATCCGAGTGAATGAGACAAAGGGAAGTTAGCGAGGGAAGGGCATTAAAAATTGGACTTAAAAGCAACCCAGGTGTGTTCGACTTGAAGCGACGCTGTGCATCAGTGTATGACATCAAAGTACCATGAGAGCAGCTAGAGACCAGACACATGCTCTAATCGTTCTCGCGGCACTTTGACGTCCTACACAAATTGTTCTGCACAGCAACGCAAGTCGAACACACCTGTTTACTTCATTCCTGAATGAATCAGCCGTTTGAATGAATCGAATAAATGAATGACTCAATTTAGACATTTACTGCCACCTACTGGCAGTTTTAGTCGCTTATTTAGAGTATCACTTCATTAAAAAAATAATTTGATATTTTGTGGATCCAAGCCTTACATCAAGTGCAATGCAAAGCGTCGGATGCAGTGGTGTAAAGCACACCGTCACTGGACTCTAGAGCAGTGGAGACGTGTTCTCTGGAGTGACCAATCACGCTTCTCTGTCTGGCGATCTGATGGTTGAGTCTGGGTTTGGCAGTTGCCAGGAGAACAGTACTTGCCTGACTGCATTGTGCCGAGTGTAAAGTTTGGAGGAGGGGGATTATGGTGTGGGGTTGTTTTTCAGGGCTTGAACCCTTAGTTCCATAGAAAGGAACTCTTAATGCTTCAGCATCCCAAGAAATTTTGGACATTTTCATGCTCCCAACTTTGTGGGAAGAGTTTGGGGATGATCCACCATGACTGCGCACCAGTGTACAAAGCAAGGTCCATAAAGACATGGATGAGCGAGTTTGGTGTGGAGGAACTTGACTGGCCTGCACAGAGTCCTGACCTCAACCCGATAGAACACCTTTGGGATGAATTAGAGCGGAGACTGTGAGCCAGGCCTTCTCGCCAACATCACTGCCTGACCTCACTAATGTGCTTCTAGATGAATGGTCAAAAAAACCCATAAACACACTCCTAATCCTTGTGGAAAGCCTTCCCAGAAGAGTTGAAGCTGTTGTAGCTGCAAAGTGTGGGGCAACTTCATATTAAACCCTACGGATTAAGAATGGGATGTCATTGAAGTTCATGTGCACGTAAAGGCAGGCGTCTCAAAACTTTGGCAATATAGTGTATTTAACCCTCTTGCTGGGGGGGGTATAAAAGTGAAATAAAAAAGTGAAATAAAAAACTGTAAGCGAATTAAGCAATTTGAGAAAAGTATTAAAATAAACATGCAAAAGCATAATAACCGTAGTCTGAAGACTGACTTGTTCTCTATTTTTCCTCTGTTTACATTTTAACCTTTACTTTAAAATCTCCATATGCTGTGAACACACACACACACACACTTCCCTGCACTGCCACTCTTGTTACATAAATCTGCTCCTGTGGCAATGCAAACAATAGAAGGAGGTCAGAGGTCGTGGGCGGTCTGTTATGATGATGTTTCCCATCAGAGATAACGTCTGTATGGGCCTCTGATGTCTCACACACACACACACACATACACACGCACGCACAGCGAGACCTTCTGCTCGTGTTCAGCAGAGATGTCCGGAGCAGAGCGGGAATGTGGAAATGTCAGGAATACCGCAGATTCAGGGAATTACACACGACGGATCCAGGTCGAACAAACTGCCACCCCTGAACCTGAAGTGCAGCAGCTGCAGGGTTCAGCGACGGTTAAAGACGCGGTGGAGTCAGAAGCCACTCCATTTACTGTCTTCATATGTTCCTGGTCTTATTCATCAGTGCATGTTTTTCTGAATAATCTTTCATCAAAATTTAATAACTTGCTCCACCTCTGAAATGACTTCCACTGACAACCATGACCATGTGAGAGGAGAAAAATAACATTATCATAGCAAACAATGCATAAAAGACAGATGCAGGCTGAATGCACAATTTTAGAGCAACACATGAATAAATTGCATTTTATAAAATGGTAAGTTCCAGTCCTTGATTCTGATTGATAAAACACAGCTATTGACCAAAGTCCCTTTAAGACAAGTCATTTCACTCGGCGGCCATCTTTGAAACAAATTAAATTTCATATTTGAAATTACCAATGAAATCTGACAACTGTCTCATGAATGTTTCTAAATGCTCTAATCATGAGAGATATCAGGTGCATTCAGATGACCTGCATTCAGATTTAGCATCTTCCTTCAGTCAGTCCTGTGTTCCTAATAAAAATCCATTTGAATGTCTGCTGCGATATCTTGTCCTTTTAACAGTTAATGGGATTTCCCGTGCCCTGCTGACACTGATGGCACTAGTCAAAGCATTTGTCATTTGTTCACAACAAATTTCAATATAAAAGTCTTTGACTGAGTGACTCACTCATAAAGACAGTCTTTGCCGCCATCTAATGGCGTAATAATGTAACTTCTGTTGCTGTTCACTGTCAGGGACTATTTTTTCCAGCGGAAAGAAGGTTTTAAATGATTTTACTTCATTAAAGTTGCATTAATACATTTTTTTGGCTTTAAAAAGTTATTTGTATTATTTGGCAACTGTTTTATACAAGCAATAAGCCCCGTGAAGACGTGGTTTACAGATAATTTATGTTTAAATTATATATTGAATATAAATTCACTGTAAATCATGGTTTGTTGGGGCTTATTGCTTTATTGAAATATATTTAAATAGAAAACAGTAATTTTAAACTACAATAAAATGGTTTTTAGTGTATTTTTGATGGTGAGCAGAACATTTGTGTAAAAATGATCATATTCTAATGCTAATTATGTGACGTTTTATGGCAATAGTTTAATTAATAAACTATTGCCATTGCAATGTTAAAGCATCATTATTTCCCGCTGCATACTCATAAATATGTCAGTGCATTACTCATTATATCACTGAAGCTAAAAATGTAACTTTAGGTTCAATTTCTAAATGTAAAATATCACTTTTATACAGTAAAATGAAATAAGTGAATTAGATTAGTGAATTATTACATGGATCACATGGATACTGAATTCATTTCATGGCTATAATGTTCTCAATTGAGGTCAACATGCCTTCAACAGAATAGAAATAAACAAACATAAGACCTAAAATCATTAGTTTACGACAAAGAACATCAAAGATGCACATCCTAAACATTCAAGGAAAGCTCTCTAATTACAATTAAAGATCTTGAACAAAAAGGCACAATTATGATTTACAAACATCCGCTAATCCCCAAAGAAAACCCACCGTATTTTACGAGCACATCAAACGACGTTTCGAGAAACAAGCACATCATCTTCCCTGCAGAAAAACTCTCCACATCTGTTTGTGTCATTAACCGACACCAAGGGCCTTAACGAGCGCGAGCTTAACAAGAACAATGACAAAACACGCTGTTAGCTGTCATTTCTCGTTATAGACCTTCTCCATGTGCGTGTGATAAAGAAACAGAACTAAACTATCAGATCTCTTCACATTACATCAGTGTTTTTACCGCAGTAAAACTCACACGTTCACACCCAACAGTGCGGCTCACACCTCATTTCTCTCTGTCGTCTCTCTCTTTGTTTATACAGCCTCTCTGTTATTCTGCCTCAGAGACAGACATCTTAATTAAGCCACACTTTTCTGAGTTCATCTGAGGTAAAAGAGCATTTCAGGTACGAAGAGACTTCAAGGCAAAAAACTAAGATTATTGGAGCAAGAAAATACTATTTCAGGTTTTCTACTTCAAAACTTCACTTTAATTGTCAATTGTTAATTTTAATTGTCAAATACTTAGGTGTTTTTGTTGCTTTATTCATCTTGTTTATGTCCAGTGCAGGACTGCAGGTGTCTGATTTAATTCTGTTTCCCAGTATGAGCTCAAATTGAAATGTACAAATTTGCAGTTTTACAGACACAGAAAACATATTGCATATTTACGCAAGCAGCTAGCACCACATTATTGCCGATTTGGCCTGTGTGGAGAAAAAGCCATGAGGCAGTCGTAAAGCAGGATGGCTTCAGTCCCAATGAATGGTGTAAAATATTTCTCCATCCATCTGCTATCATTCCACCATCCACTAGGATCCGCTTTGCACAACAGACACAGTAAATACATCTGATATAAATCCAGCCCAACGATTAACTTTAGTTTACATGACACTACTAGATCCACTAGGAAGGCACTTAATAAAATTAAGTTAATTCGTTTTTTGTGTAATATTTTTATTTAAAGCAACAAGACACTGGAGGCCATGCTACAGTATATTGAGTACAAAAAAAAATTTAATATACACTACCATTCAAAAGATTATTTAATGATTTTGAAAGAAAGCTGCATTTATTTGATCAAAAGTAAAAACAGTAAAAATTTTGAAATATTTTTACAGTTTAAAATACCTGTTTTCTATGTGAATATATGTTAAAATGTAATTTATTCCTGTGATCAAAGCTGAATTTTCAGTTTTCAGTGTCACATGATCCTTCAGAAATCATTCTGATATGATGATCTGATGTTCAAGAAACATTTCTGATGTCATTTTTGTGGAAACCATGATACATTTGATTTTTCAGGATTCTTTGATGACTAGAAAGTTTGAAATAGAATCTTTTGTAACATTATAAATGTTTTTACTGTCACTTTTGATCAATTTAAAGCACCCTTGCTGAATAAAAGTATTAATTTCTATCATAAAAATCTTATTGACCCCAAACTTTTGAACAGTAGTGCATTTAAAACGAAAACACATGATTTAACGTGTGATGCAAATGTTCACACGGGAGGTTAAACAGACACTCACCAACAGTGAATAGCAGATTCTGAATCCTGGTTTTGCTACGAAGTAATCATCCGATTTGAAGGTGATTTTGATGAGGTTTGTTTTGGATGTGATCCGTGATGGAGATCTTTGACCGCACCAGCGGCCCCAGATGATTGTGCTGGTTTCTGAAATATCCTCCACTTCCACATAATCATACCTGCAAAACACACACACACACACACACCTGTCAGTACATCAAGGATATACATCTATTCTAACATGTCTGCAGTTGTTTTTCAGTTTTTTGTTTTTTTTAAAGTGCTTTTTTTGAATATTCGCTTTCATGTAGTGTGTAATAGAGCCGTTTAAAAAGTTCTGCAAAATTTTAAAGATCAAAGTGCACAAGAAATAAAGCTATTGTCTCATAATAGAAAGAATCGATTCTGTAGTTGTAGCTGAGGCCTGAAGAGTGCTGAGGAAGAGCTGAAGTACAGATATAGTAATGGGCATTTGGTTCCCGACACGCAGTGTAAGCGGTCCACCAATCACAACAGCCTGGATCATCTGACCAATCAGAGCAGAGCAGGCACTCAGAAAGACCGGATCTTTGAACAAACCATTTCAGACACTGTGAGAAAAGAGCTGATGCTGTTCAGTTAGTTGCCAAGGCTACATTTAAAAAAATAAAAAAAATAAATATATATATATATATATATATATATATATATATATATATATATATATATATATATATATATATATATATATATATATATATTATATATATATATATATATATTTTATTTTTTTATTTATTTATTTATTTATTTATTTTTTTTAAATGTAGCCTTGGCAACTAACTGAACAGCATCAGCTCTTTTCTCACTATATATATAAAATTCAAGTTTTAAATTTTAATTATTTATATTGGCTTTATTTCAATTAAAGAAAATGATTTTTAATAGTCTTATTCCTAGTGCACTGATTGGAAATGTGATGACAATGAAATGTATAATTTTTTTTTTTATTTTTTTTTTAATTTTCTTATTAATTTCTATTCTTTTCATATTCTTAGTTTCTTTCCTCTCTTTGACTTCTTGTCCCTTTCTCATCCTCCAAATTCACTTCATCTCTCATCTCAGTTTTTTCCTGCTTTATTTTTAGTCCTGATATCCCGGGGGTCTTTGTAAAGTATCAGATCCACAGTAAAACCCTCTAACCTCAAGGACAAACTCGTAACCCGAGACTCACTCCACACACGCTGTGGTCAGATACTCACTCCGATTGGCTTTCTGCTCATTAAATATTCATATCATGTTTTAACTCTTCAGGCCATTATTTCTAGTTGCAGAATGAAAACCACCGGAATTTAAGAACTAACCCTGTTATTCTCTACCACATGTCACAACATGATTTAACCACATCCAGGATCAACGATCCTATGAATTAATCAGATTTGAGAGCTAGGGCTTTAGGTTAAATTGTTAAAGCTTGTTAAACTTAAATATTTACCATCTAGACCAACCCAAAGAGTCAATGTGACACTTTCTCAACACCCCTTAAAATTCATTATTCATGTACTCATCCATTCCGAAGCTCCGCCTTTACCTGCAGGCTCCATTCTCTGCCTTCACTTAAAATGTTTAGATCTAATTAAGTATTCATGAACTCATCAGTCTGAAGCTCCGCCCTCACCTGCAGGCTCCGCCTCCACTTAAAACATTTAGATCTAATTAAGTATTCATGAACTCAGTCCAAAGCTCCACCCTCAACTGCAGGCTCCATTCTCCGCCTCCACTTAAAATGTTTAGATCTAATTAAGTATTCATGAACTCATCAGTCTGAAGCTCCGCCCTCACCTGCAGGCTCCGCCTCCACTTAAAACATTTAAATCTAATTAAGTATTCGTGAACTCATCAGTCCGAAGCTCCGCCCTCACCTGCAGACTCCATTCTCCGCCTCTTCCAGTCCAAACTGAGTGTCGAATTCCAGCAGGATTCGTGTGTGAACAGGCGAGAGCAGTTTCCATGACAACAGCAGGTTGCGAGGGTATGAGCTGGGGAAGCGCGGGCTCTGGACGTGACCTCCGGTCTTGACCATTATGACCTCTTCCTTCCGGTACAAGTCTGTGAGGCGATTGCTGTCTGTTACTGGTCACAACTTGGACAGGTTAGTGCGTTTACTCTCGGAGACAAACAAACACACACAGATATAAACAAATACAACACATACAAAGGTCAGAATCTGTTCCATTTCAGTTCATCCCAGTTCAGTTTGGAGAACAGGATAAATTCGCTCAGAAAATAAGTCTAATTCTCTTCAGGAAAATAGACTAACTCCATATTCTTGAGGAAAAGAACCACTTTTGATCGAAAGCTTGAGATTCACACATACAAAAAACAGAAACGTTCAGGAAGTTAACTGTATTTACTTATGATGCAATGTGGGAAGTGATCTGAATTCACTTCTGATTCTCTTCAGGAAAGTAACCCGGTTTCCCTTCTAATTTCCTTGTTTTTTTCTTTAGACAAAGAACTGAAATCACTTTTGATTCTCTGATTGTAATATAATACAATCAAAATCTGTTTTCATAATCTGATTGTATTCACAAAAAAAATTATTCACTAGTGAACTGAATTTACTCTTTGGGAAGTTATCTGAATTCATTTCTGATTCTTCTCAGTAAACTAACCCAATTCACTTCAGATCCATAAGCGAACTGAGTTTGCTTTGATTCTCTTCTAACTTAATTCACTTTTAATTCTGTTCAGGAAGCAATGTGAATTTACTTTTGATGGTATTTTGGAAGTGAATTCACTTCGTATTCTCTTCAGGAAAATAACCTAATTCACTTTTGATTTTCTTGGGGAAAATGCTCCTTGGGAAGTGAATCTGAATTCACTTCTGATTCTCTTCAGGAAAAGAACAGAATTCACTTTTGATTATTTTCAGGAAAAGAACACAGTTCACTTTTGATTCTCTTGGGGAAAAGGCTCTTTGGGAAGTGATCTGAATTCACTTTTTATTCTCTTTAGGACAAGAACCCAATTCACTTCTGATTCTCTTTAGGAAAAGAACAGAGTTCACTTTTGATTTTCTTGGGAAAAATACTTTTGAGAGGTGATCTGAATTCACTTCTGATTCTCTTTTGACTCTTCAGAAAGGTAAACTGAATTGACATCGGATTAAACTGAAATCCCTTCAGAATCTCTTCAGGAAAACAACAGAATTCACTGTTGGATTTTGATCCTAATATCTGAACTGAGTTGAAATGAACCACAGAATCTCTGACAGAACACATACAAGCGTAAGAAACACAAGAGAAGTAAGACAGAAAAGGGGGACGACAGGTCTACAGAAACAGACAGCCACGCTTTTAGCCCACAAAAGGTAAAATATTAAAAATAGCAGAAGTTATGCAACAGGAAAACAAAGATCATTCAATGTGACAGTTCATGAATCTTTAAATTAGACCAATGAGCACATTGGATCGTTTTAAAGAAAGCTAAAGAATTCATGATGCACTAATCAAAAGCGATGACCTGATCCAATGTCAAAATGATGCAGCCACGATGATGTTTTCATTTCCAAAAGCTCCTTGAATCATGACCACCATAGCATTCACACACACACACACACACACACACACACACACACACACACACACACACACACACACACACACACACACACACACACATAGTGATTACTGATCCATGCATGCAGCAAACACTTGTGATTATGGCTATACTGCAGGAACAGGGCCACCATCCATCACCATGACAACCTGCTGACCAATGAGCTTTTAAATGAACTTAACACACACAGGAATAAGGCCGCTGTATCTCTCTCTCTCACACACACACACACACACACACTACTCGCTTGTATCACTTCTATAAGTGTGATACTGACAGACAGTCTAGCAGCTTTGAGCGTTAACAGCCTCATTTACACAATCTCTCTCTCTCACACACGCACACACACACATTGTACTTCCTTAACACCAGTTTGCTTCAACTTTCTGAGAACAAATACACACTGTAAATACACACTCATCACACACACACACAGTTGTAAAAGCTCTTAAAGTTTGCTGTGTTACAGTTTGAGCTGTTGTCCGATTGTAAAGAGCTAAATACATCAGAGTAAACGCCCATGACAGAATAAAGTAGGTTATGTTCCAAAACTTAGTGAGCTTCCTCGCTGTCTACTGCCTACAGTACACACTTCTAAGACAGAATCCCAATGGAAACTGAACCTTGTGAGTGATTGATTTAGAACGCACAATTAACAATCTAATAAGCATAAATTCTCTTGAGGAAAACAACCACTTTTGATCCAGAGCAATCAAATTTGCTTCAGATTAAATCCACAAAAAATGTTATTTATAGGAAGTGAACTGAAATTACTTATGATGCTCTTTGTTAAGTATATTGTAAATTAGCAAATTGTTGTTCGGAATGGTTTCCCCTTCTAATTTCCATTGGGTTTTTTTTTGTGTGTGTGTGTGTGGGGGGGGGGGTTGTGGTGGTGGGGGTTTAGATAAAGAACTGAAATCACTTTTGATTCTTCTCAAATCCAAAGCGAACTAAATTTACTGTTTGGGAAGTTATCTGAATTCTTTTCTTATTCTTTTCAGTAAACTAACCCAATTCACTTGGTTGTCTATTTATTTATTTATTCAGAAAAACAAGTCTCTTTAGATCCTCTTCCTATCCAGAAGTGAATTGAGTTTGCTTTTATTCTGTTCTAACTTAATTCACTTTTAATTCTGTTCAGGAAGCATGAATTTACTTTTGATGCCATTTTGGAAGTGATCTGAATTCACCTTGTATTCTCTTCAGGAAAAGAACCAAATCCACTTTGGATTCTCTTGGGGAAAATGCTCTTTGAGAAGTGATCTAAATTCACTTCTGATTCTCTTCAAGACAATAACCCAATTCACTTCCGATTCTCTTCAGGAAAAAGTACAGGGTTCATTTTTGATTTTCTTGGGCAAAAGGCTCTTTGGCAAGTGATGTGAATTCACTTCTGATTCTCTTCAGGACAATAACTCAATTAACTTCTGACTCTCTTGGGGAAAAGAACAGAATTCACTTTTGATTCTCCTGGGGAAAATGCTCTTTGGGAAGTGATCTGAATTAATTTTGTATTCTTTTCAGGAAAAGAACCAAATTCACTTCTGATTCTGTTTTCGGAAAATGCTCTTTGGGAAGTGATCTGAATTCACCTTGTATTCTCTTCAGGAAAAGAACCAAATTCACTTTGGATTCTCTTGGGGAAAATGCTCTTTGGGAAGTGATCTGAATTCACTTCAGATTCTCTTCAGGACAATAACCCAATTTACTTCTGATTGGCTTAAGGATTCTCTTTACAAGTATATTTAATAATCTCTCTAGCTCTCTGTCTGCCCAAGTTATCGTGGATGGATTGCTTTTACTGAGCTTGTTGCAGTGAATTATGGGGTTACCTTCCCTTTCAAGATATATTTCAACTCTGCCTTGGAATTTAGTCAAAAGAATTTGGTCTGTGATAAATGTGTCTTTTATTATAGTTGAATAAATAATATACTAATCTCATGACACAGCATGTAAAAATGTGCGTGTGCATAACAGCCCGTTGAAGTGATTTGTACAGACACATTTCTACTTCGCTGATAAACGGAGAAAAATGACAACAAATCTAGACATGCATTCATGTGTGAGCATTTGTGTGTGAGATCCTGAATAATGTCTGTGTGTGTGTGTCTGTGTGTGTGTATTTTTCTGGTCAAGAGCCGCCCACTTAGAAAGAGACTGTCTGATTGACATGTAAAGTAATCAATCACAGGTCACTGCGTTTTAATGTGCCTTTTAGGGGCGGGTTTATCACAAATAAATTGTTCCATTAAAAAACATTCAATCAATAACATGACTGTGGTTGTAGGGAAAACATAAAAAGCCTATTCATGAGTGCGAAATGAGAATATGCTGGAAAGAAAAATTCTCACCGTTCAACAGACATTTCAACAAGAACTAAACAGTAAATTTTACAGCTGTCCAGTTCATGAAAAATTCACACCTTCTGTCTCTGTCTTTCTTTCCCTCAATATTACATCAGTACATCAGTTTCCAGAGGTGAACCAGATTAAACAATCGGCTGTAAAAGCCGGGAATGAACAAAAATGTTATTCTTCCACCTTTACTTATGGGTTGATTCAATAAAAACATATCCAGGTCTTAGCTAAACAAACAAACAAACAAACAATTAATAATTAATTAATGTATAACAAATTTAATATAATTTAAAAATAAATAAAAAATAATTAAATAAGTATTTTTCATAAACAAAATGATTATTTCAGGACCACTAAAATTTTGCAAAATGTATTTAATGCTTATTTAATAAAAACCCAAGTCTTTATAAAAAAAAAAAAAAAAAAGGAGCAAGCAAACAAACAAATAAATAAATATATAAATTAATACAATTAATTTATTTACTTAATTGTAAAAATAAATTAAACAAATAAAAAATAAATAAATAAAATAAATATATTTTTTTTAATAAACAAAATGACTATTTCAGGACCATTAAAATTATGCAAAATATATATTTTTTATTAAACATGGGCTGATTCAGTAAAAACATGCCCAGGTCATATTTCACATTTTAGTATTATTGAAATAAAAAAAAATTATTTATATTTTATATTATATTAAATATATTATATTAAAACAAATTTAAAAAAAAAGTACATAAATTAATTAATTGAATTTTATTTTTTTTTTAATTCACAAATAAATTAACATTTTTTTCATAAAGAAAATGGCTATTTCAGGACCATTTTAATTATGTAACTTTTTTATTTCTTCCTTTTGATCTTGGGGTGAAATACACCCCGCACATTCCTCTACAGTTAAATCCATTGTAAGACATGAAGAATTTCCTAGGACAGGAGTTCAGAAAGCATGTGTTTCTATTGACAGATAGAGGTCAGAGGTCAAACAGAGGCATAAAACTTTATGACGCATCGGTGTGACCCTGCTGTCAGACGGTTTCAGCTGAACTTAGAGAAGCATCAAGACACATTCTGACTCCCACCCTGAGGATGAGACGATGAGAGTGTGTGTGTGCGCATGTATTTCTCGTTTCTCTCACCTCGCGTGCTGCTCTGTGCTTGAGTGAGAGATCACGCTGAAACTGTTACACAGTTGGAACCCAAAGCAGAATCTATTCCTGGACATCTAGAGTCACACTAAACACATGTTATATCAGCACAATCATCTCAGCATATTAATGTACTAATATTATATTGGAACTTTTGTTCTTGTACCCATGGCAACCAAATGTTCCATTAGAATTTACTGTGGAGATTAAACAGAACAGTTGAACGACATCATTAACAGACTCGTGACTGCAGAACCAGTACATTCTATTTAAAAATATATTTTATGATGAGACATTACTACATGCAAAGCTAAATCTGACTATTTTCATGGAATCAAACACATTTCACCCCAAGCTTGTTTCTGCTATGAAATAAAAAATAAAAAGGTAATTGCAACTTTATCTCACAATAAAAGACACAGTAAAAACTCGCAATTGCAAGAAAAAGTCAGAATTGCGACTTTATAATTCTCGCAATCCTGACCTTATAATTCTCGCAATCCTGACCTTATAATTCTCGCAATCCTGACCTTATAATTCTCGCAATCCTGACCTTATAATTCTCGCAATCCTGACCTTATAATTCTCGCAATCCTGACCTTATAATTCTCGCAATCCTGACCTTATAATTCTCGCAATCCTGACCTTATAATTCTCGCAATCCTGACCTTATAATTCTCGCAATCCTGACCTTATAATTCTCGCAATCCTGACCTTATAATTCTCGCAATCCTGACCTTATAATTCTCGCAATCCTGACCTTATAATTCTCGCAATCCTGACCTTATAATTCTCGCAATCCTGACCTTATAATTCTCGCAATCCTGACCTTATAATTCTCGCAATCCTGACCTTATAATTCTCGCAATCCTGACCTTATAATTCTCGCAATCCTGACCTTATAATTCTCGCAATCCTGACCTTATAATTCTCGCAATCCTGACCTTATAATTCTCGCAATCCTGACCTTATAATTCTCGCAATCCTGACCTTATAATTCTCGCAATCCTGACCTTATAATTCTCGCAATCCTGACCTTATAATTCTCGCAATCCTGACCTTATAATTCTCGCAATCCTGACCTTATAATTCTCGCAATCCTGACCTTATAATTCTCGCAATCCTGACCTTATAATTCTCGCAATCCTGACCTTATAATTCTCGCAATCCTGACCTTATAATTCTCGCAATCCTGACCTTATAATTCTCGCAATCCTGACCTTATAATTCTCGCAATCCTGACCTTATAATTCTCGCAATCCTGACCTTATAATTCTCGCAATCCTGACCTTATAATTCTCGCAATCCTGACCTTATAATTCTCGCAATCCTGACCTTATAATTCTCGCAATCCTGACCTTATAATTCTCGCAATCCTGACCTTATAATTCTCGCAATCCTGACCTTATAATTCTCGCAATCCTGACCTTATAATTCTCGCAATCCTGACCTTATAATTCTCGCAATCCTGACCTTATAATTCTCGCAATCCTGACCTTATAATTCTCGCAATCCTGACCTTATAATTCTCGCAATCCTGACCTTATAATTCTCGCAATCCTGACCTTATAATTCTCGCAATCCTGACCTTATAATTCTCGCAATCCTGACCTTATAATTCTCGCAATCCTGACCTTATAATTCTCGCAATCCTGACCTTATAATTCTCGCAATCCTGACCTTATAATTCTCGCAATCCTGACCTTATAATTCTCGCAATCCTGACCTTATAATTCTCGCAATCCTGACCTTATAATTCTCGCAATCCTGACCTTATAATTCTCGCAATCCTGACCTTATAATTCTCGCAATCCTGACCTTATAATTCTCGCAATCCTGACCTTATAATTCTCGCAATCCTGACCTTATAATTCTCGCAATCCTGACTTTATAATTCTCGCAATCCTGACTTTATAATTCTCGCAATCCTGACTTTATAATTCTCGCAATCCTGACTTTATAATTCTCGCAATCCTGACTTTATAATTCTCGCAATCCTGACTTTATAATTCTCGCAATCCTGACTTTATAATTCTCGCAATCCTGACTTTATAATTCTCGCAATCCTGACTTTATAATTCTCGCAATCCTGACTTTATAATTCTCGCAATCCTGACTTTATAATTCTCGCAATCCTGACTTTATAATTCTCGCAATCCTGACTTTATAATTCTCGCAATCCTGACTTTATAATTCTCGCAATCCTGACTTTATAATTCTCGCAATCCTGACTTTATAATTCTCGCAATCCTGACTTTATATCATGCAATCCTGACTTTATATCCCGCGATTCTGATTTTATATGACGCGATTCGGACTTTATATCTCACAATTCTGACTTTATAATTAGCAACTGTGAGAAAAAAACGTCAGAATTGTGAGCGTCACAGTTATCTTTTGTATTTTTTTATTTAGTCATGGAAACAAGTTTTCATACAAATGTTTATGGTAAAATTACAAAAATAATAAAGAGAAATGCATTTCTGCACTGAACAGAATGCAATGTACTTGAAAATTAAGTAAATTTTTTAATTATGGTAATGAGAATCAAAGGGCTTAAGCATTACGAAAATAATTATTGATTTAACAAAACAGTACATTTATGCAATACCTTTTTATTAGTTTCGAGTACATGATTGTTATTTTGCTGTTCTTAAGTCTGTTGACTTTTTTTAAATAAGCTATATCATTGTACTGAGTTTGTTACTGACTTTGAATCACTTTGTAAAATGTTTTCACTTTCCTGCATTAATTATATTATGCCGAACACAAAGCGCCGTATGTTCCTGGGAGGATTTGGCAAAGGAAAGAGTTTAACTGGCTGATATTATTCCTCACAATGATGTTGAACAGTACAAACATATAGTTCAAAAATAAAAACATGTGACAAGAGGCAGGAAACAAGCCTCTGGTGCAGCGAGCACATGTTTAACTGAGATAATGAAGCGTATGTGTCTGTATTATTTTGCATCCCTGATCAGATCCTTCTTATTAGTATCTGGAGAGTGTTGACAAAAGACACACACACACACACAGACACACACACAATCTAGGGCATCACTTGTGAGGAAGTAAATCAATTAGATTTCAACTGCAGCCTTCAACACTCCAGCCAGCTCTCATTAACACAAGATACTGAACACACTCACATCCACTAAACACATCTGTTCTGTCATCTGATCTCTCTTTATATGGCCACTTTCTGTGCTTCGTGTCATTCACACACACACACCTAAACCTTGACCCCTTGTGTTTTAGTTAAATTGCATTTGACTGATTAAAAAGGCAATGATGAAGCAAACATTGAGCAACTGCCCCTGCAATAAATGGGAATAATAATGGATGGTTTTCTTCTTGACTGCAATAAAACACAACTTAGTAGGGATCTATAAAATCTGTTTTATTCACTTAATTTTCACTTCAATTTCCCAAATTTTGTGTTTTCTGTCTGGATTCTACTTTAAGTTTTAATCATCAAAAATCATGTCTAATGAATTGAATTGATCAAACTTTAACAATTTAATAAATTATTATTGATTTATTACATTATTAAATGTATTAATTTAATTAAATTTATTAAAATGTTAAAAAAATAGGGCCTCATGAAATGTATTATTATTTTTACAAATTCCATTTTATTTACTTGTTTTCATTTTTTTCAGCATTCTGCGTTTTATAATTAAATATCCAGTATATTTACCAACAAAAACTGTGGTGATTAAATTAATTCATAAAAATTTACCATTTTAGTAACTGAATTAATTTAATAATAACTTAATAAACATTTAACAATATTAGGGCCCTATGAAAAAAAATTGTTTTAATTTTTCAAGATTCTCTTTTACGATTTTACACAGATTTATTGAAAAAAAAAAGGTAATCAATTGAATTCAGAAAACTTTAATATTTTGATTTAAGTCCCTAATATTGTTTTTAAACTTTTAACAATATTAGGGACTAATTTTGTCACAAATTCCATTTTATTTTAATAGAAATTATGTTTTAATTTTTCTAGATTCTGTTTTTACCATTTTATACAGATTTACCACCAAAAACTGTGGTAATTAAATTAATTAATACAACTTAAATTATTATTTTAATACAGTTTTATCCATATAAGGGCCCTTAGAAAACGTTTTAAATTTTTTCACAAATTCCAATTTACTTTCCCACAAATTCTGTTTGAAATTTTTCTGAAATTTTATGATTTAATATAAATCCATCATCAAAAACTGGTAATCAAATTAATTTATAAAACTTACCATTTTAATTAAACTAACAATTTAATCCACACTGTAAACCCTAATGCTCAAAATACTTAATTCGTTTGAGTAGGACAAACTTAAATTAAACAAATTAGTTCAGTTAAATTAACAGTTATGAGTATTTAAAACTTTCTTTTACTTTTGAGTTCACAGCACTGACATATTTCAAGTAAACTAAACTGTTTTAGTTGCAGCAGATTTCTAATTCCCAGCATGCTTTGCATCAGACTGTCTAAATGTTGAAATAAAGTGTTATTTTGTGTGTTTTTGCATAAGATTAACATAGGGAGACATAAGTTAGTGTTTAATGTTGTGTTATGGGGTTCTGTTATGTTAGTTTTGTAGGGTTACCATTCTGGTGAAGAGTAGACCGTGTGGTTAGGTTGAGGATGGGCTGCAAAACTTTTAAGACCACATATACTGTATGTTGTTTTTATTATGTACATGCAAGTATATATTGACAGTCTTTTTGATAATTATAATAGCATGTGTTTTTTGCTAACTAACATTTAACCAAGATTTGAATGTGATGTTTATGTAAATTAACTATATGTACTTGAGTAGGGCGAGGCTGAGAACTGTGGGAGCGAAGGAATGCCAGTGATGTGATTGTTAATGAGAGACACCTGTGCACCACACTAGCATTGCTCCACTTCCATGGCTCTCGGCCCCGCCCCACTTGTCACAAAAAAATTAAGTTCTACTAACTTAAAAAAAATAAGTTAGTTAACTTAAATGTTTTGAGGTAATAAGTTTCCTCAAATGTTTTGAGTATTCTGAACTTATTGAGTTTTACAGTGCACCTTTAAAATTTTACTCAAATGGAAACAACAATTCCTTTACAGCAATACACTGCATTTTTATTTTTGGCAAATAAAGTGCTGAAGCAGACAGTTTGGAGTATGTAGGAAATATGGGAAGTATGGAAGAGTTTGATCTATTTTTCCTGATAAATGTGTATACATACACTCATGACACCATTGTTTCTAGGATAAGAATCCATAAAGTCATGTGCATGCTTTAAAATCACAGATATAATGGGAATCAGACGCGTGTCGTCACACAGAGAAGCAGCTCACAGATGTCTGACTTCATGAGGGAAACACTGAGCTAATGGAGATGAAACACCCACTGCTGAAACATGCCAAACCTGAGACATGAACCGCTGCTGATCAGCACACACTCACACACACAGATGATACTAGCAGACAGTGTGTGAGATGCACAGACAAAAACAAATCGCTGAGTAAAGATGCATCTTCCTGTTTGTGTATAAAAATGGCAGAATGCGTCTCACTTTCTGAAGCAGAAACAGGCTGCCGCTCACAAACGACTAGATGGAAACACCTTCAAACATTTAAGATTCAAGTCCATTTTTGTCAATATAAAAACACACAAACTCAGTGTGTGTGTGTGTGTGTGTTGTGGGGAATCCCACACCAGATTCCTCAACACTGATGGCTGGGTGTGGGTCCGGGACACCCTGTGACTCACTGCCCTAAAATAATTATATTTACACTCATTCTTGCACATCTGTCTTTGTGAGGACATTCACGGACACATCTCTATCTCCTTACTCACTGTAAACCCTAATTCTCAAAATACTTAATTCGTTTGAGTAGGACAAACTTAAATTAAACAAATTAGTTCAGTTAAATTAACTGTTATGAGTATTTAAAACTTTCTTTTACTTTTGAGTTCACAGCACTGACATATTTCAAGTAAACTAAAGTGTTTTGCCCATGGCACTCGAAAGGAAAAGGAAAAACTAAAATCAAGTGTTATATAATGTTTTTTGTGCAAGATTAATGGAAAGGGAGATTTAGTAGTGATTAATGTTTTGTTATGCTAATTTAGAAGAGTTGGTCATGGTGACAAGTGCGCTGTAAAACTGAACAGTGAAATTAATTAGTTTCACTCAAATAATACTAAAAGTTCATTGTACTTGACAGAAAAAAAGTTGTGTGAACTCAAAATTTCACTGTAGCAAGTTGAACTTAATATGATTGAGTTGAGTTGCAGCAGATTTCTAATTCCCAGCATGCTTTGCATCTGACTGTCTTAATGTTGAAATTAAGTGTTATTTTGTGTGTTTTTGCATAGGGAGACATAAGTTAGTGTTTAATGTTGTGTTATGGGGTTCCGTTATGCTAGTTTTGCAGGGTTACCATTCTGGTGAAGAGCAGAGCCTGCGGTTAGGTTGAGGATGGGCTGCAAAACTTTTAAGACCACATATACTGTATGTTGTTTGATTACATACATGCAAGTATATATATTGACAGTCTCTTTGATAGTTATAATAGCATGTGTTTTTTGCTAACTAACATTTAACCAAGATCTGAATGTGATGTTTATGTAAATTAACTATATGTACTTGAGTGGGGCGAGGCTGAGAACTGTGGGAGCGAAGCAATGCCAGCGATGTGATTGTTAGTGAGAGACACCTGTGCACCACACTGGCCTTGCTCCACTTCCATGGCTCTCGGCCCCGCCCCACTTGTCACAAAACAAATTAAGTTCTAACTTAAAAAAAATAAGTTAGTTAACTTAAATGTTGAGGTAATACGTTTCCTCAAATGTTTGGAGTATTCTGAACTTAGTGCTAACTTAACTAAATGCCTAACCCGAACCCTTACCCTAAACCAACCCTTAACCCCATTATAACCTGATCTTCAAAACCAAACTTTGACCCTCAAACAGGCCTTTAAAGGCTCTCAGAAAGTGAGGAATGGCCAAAAAGTCCTCACTTTATCCTCACTCATGGTCTAAAACTCAAACTGGTCTTATTCACACAAATATAGTTGTACATATACACACACACACACACACACACACACAAACCATAAACCATATTTGAAATAAAATAAATATTGACAAATGAAATAAAATATATATAAAAAATAATAATAATTTAATCTTATTACATTTCAGCTAGTTGCTGGAGCAACATCTCATTTCCATTTAGTTTAACTTAATTTACTAAAATATCTAAAACTACACTCTAAAAAATGCCAGTGGTGTAATGTAACGAAGTAATAATACTTCGCTACAGTACTTAAGTATTTTTTGGGAGAATCTGTATTTTACTTGAGTTTTTATATTTCTGTCAACTTTTACTTTTACTCCACTACATTTCCTAAATAAATTATATACTTTTACTCCGATACATTTTCACAAAGCATTTTCGTTACTTACTACAAAATAAAGTCGGAAGAACACAGATTGCAAGCAAGCATGTGCAAACAAGTGCCGCACAACCACGGTTGATTTCATTTTCCGGGTTGCGTCTGTTGCTGGAGAAGCTGAGAAGTGAGATTACGAGACTTTACGAGAGCGTCCTCTAGAGGCGAAATAAAAACTATCACTGATGCCTCGTATGGTTTCTTTTGACACGTGATGTGAGGCTGCGCGCTGCACAGAGCGGGTCACTTCAAAACGATTTAAAACGGACAGCAAAACGGTATGTTATACAATGTACACTACAGTACAGTACATTATGTGGAGAACAGTATGTTTGTCGTCGAGGCTGACATTAGTAGTAACCTCAAGCGGTTAAAACAATGTGACAAAAAAAAAAAAAAAAAAAAAACACCAACTGTTTAATGTCAAGATTGTTACCATTCATTTGCATTAGTTTATAACTATTTGTTCGCTGTTATGCATTCATTATCCGGCGAAGTTGCATATTTAAACTGTATTCTCATACATCGACAGAAGCTTAACAAATCAGAAATGTAGCCTATTCAATTTCAGTTTTTATCGGTACTGTAACACATATTTTGATTAGATAATCATCAATTTTTCTAAAATAGAGCCAAATAATGTGTGAAAGTACACATTACATTATATTATATTATATTATATTATACACATTATATTATATTATATTATAATAGACCCATGCTATGCCTTTGTGTGTAAAGATAGTAATTTTTAAGAATGACTGTTTGGATTTATATGAAATAGTAACATTTTACAATAAGAGTACATTTGATAACATTAAATAAGGTTAATAAAAGTATTGTTCATTTTTAATTTCATCATTTACATTTTAACATTTTAAAGTTGTCTCTTGCACTAGTTATAATGCACTATAAATTAACATGAACGAATCAATGTATAATTAATATATTAGTATTTTTTATGTATAAAAATTACAATAAACCTTTAGCCAATTTAAAGAAACAAAATGTAAGAGGGTTAAAACTGAACACAATCTTGCTTCTCAAACTGTGTATAGAACAATTTTTAATATTTTTTTGCTCCTTTTGTATTTTACATTTACTTGTACTTTTACTTTCAATACTTAAGTACATTTAATATCAAAAAAATACTTTTCATACTTAAGTACAAAAAATATCACATACTTTAACATTCTAAACAGCAACTTTAACTTCTACCAAAGTCATTTTCTGGCAAGATATCTATACTTTTACTCAAGTATGGTTTTCGGGTACTTTATACCACTGAAAAATGCTGGGTTAAAAACAACCCAAGTTGGGTTGAAAATGGACAAACCCAGCGATTGGGTTGTTTTAACCCAGCAGTTGGGTTAAATGTTTGCCCAACCTGCTGGGTAGTTTTACTTAACTCAACTATTGTTTAAAAATTACAGTATTGCTTAATTAAAATGAACCCAAAATATCTTGAAAATTAACATTTATTAATATGTTTAATAAATGAACATTTTAATTTCATTTAAGATTCATTTTAAGTAAGCCATATAGTCATTTTCAAACAATAGTTGGGTTAAATAAAACTACCCAACAGGTTGGGCAAACATTTAACCCAACTGCTGGGTTTGTCCATTTTCAACCCAACTTGGGTTGTTTTTAACCCAGCATTTTTTAGAGTGTAAAGTTAATAAAAAAATTTAAAAAAAAAACTATAAACATACTTAAAAAAAAACACTAATAAAAATGACAAAAAAAAACAAAAATCACTAAAACATGAACTAAAATTAAGATAAATATGGAAAATACAAAAATAAAAATTACATTAAAAAAACTTATAATAACAGTATCTAACACTGATTCAGAGACTAAAATGAATATTTATGTTTGAAATAATTCACCCGTCGCACTGCAAGACTTTTAAATGAACCATGAATGACTAAAAATAGATTCAAAGATTCCAAAATAAATTCAAAATTCCAAAAGGTTCCAAATAGTAAAGATCTTAATGTTTGAAAAATCCATGGTGGCCTATTTATCAACTACCCTAACATTCCCAGAGGACATTCAGACATTCATTACAGGTGCCAAGGCACATGTTGAACACACACACACACACACACACACACACACACACACACACACACACACACACACACACACACACACACACACACACACACACACACACAGCTGACCTCAAAAGTGTCTGAAGTATTTAACATCATCACATTATTGATGAGTTTGTATAAATCAATGTCAAACCAATATCAAAACCGATTTACACTGCATTCAAGCTACACATTTCGATAAGTTCACTCATTCCCTGGGAATCGAACACATGACCTTGCATCATGCTCGACTGTTTGAGCTCCAGAAATACAAGAACAGGTTCAGATTTACAGGTTATATCAGTGCAGAGAGGAACAAAGCTGCTGAAATCAGGCGTGAGAAGATCAGAGAGCTGTAAACCTGTCCAAACAAGCTCGAGCTGATCACAACACAAACTCAAACTGAGTAACATTCACATCCACAGTGACCACAGGAAGCATCTGAACTCTTACAGCACTCAAAAATGTCTGAATACCATTCGTGAGAAGATCACAAAACATCAAAGCAAGAGCCATCCGAGCTGAACTAATGGCACTTGTCGGAGTATATCAGCAGACACTATAGTTATTGCATTGATTAGATAACAAATCACACGTGTCATATTGTAAAGACAGACAGCACAAGCATTTTATATAAGTGAAACATTCGGCAAACAGAGTTATGCATGGTTATAAACGAGAAAAAGATCGATTTAGCGTTAAAAACAAAGGCAAACGCCACTGTGTGCGTTAATGTGATCAACTACACCTGCTAACTAAGACACCTGTGGGAACCCGACTTCATACATGCACCAAAAACACTTCAAAAATGACAGCATTTGAGCTCAGATGACACTTGCTTTGTGACACGCAGACGTTCCTAATACTTTTGGGGTCACAAAACTCACCATTGCTGCGTGTGTTTGCAGCCCTCAGCGCTTTGGAGGACATCACCTGGGCCTGTGTGGGGTAATGTTCACCGCTCAGCACCGCGATGAGGGAGCACACGAGCAGCCACATGATTTGGAACCGAACCGTCCGCTGATCCATGATCCCGGAGTTTCCACCGCTGCGCAGCGCGTCCACGGATCCAGAGAACAGGTTCATATAAACCAAGCCACGGAATCCAAAGACTTCAACTTTATCTGCTTCTGTCCCGTTTGACCTCGAGCTTATAATTCCAGCAGAGTACTTTCCATTCCTTGAACATTCACTGAAACTCGAGGACGCGCGAAGAGTGTCCTGTTGGAAAAGTGGTCAACAATAACGCGCGCGGTGCTGATGGACTCCCAGAGTTCACACATCAAACTCCTGCTGAAAGATCGGCTGATCGAGCTGCTGAGAGATGGAAGGAGAAAGAAAGGAAGCCCAGGAGGGCTGGACCCCCTTCATCCAGTCAGGACGAGGAAATAACGCCCGTGGGGCGCGTTTTACTGACTGTTTGGTGGAATGCTTTCCCTCGGTGCGTAACGCTGCCACTCTTTTCCTGTTTGTTTCGCCGCGAGGAAAGTTTTGAGGACTTTCCCTGAGGAGAAACAAACGCATGGGATTCACACTTGCAAACTGCAGGCCATGACATGATCGGCTTTCAAAACGTTTCTAAAACATGTGTTGCAATACAAAGTATAATGCAGAGAAATATAGTGCTTTTTTTGCATACTTTTAAGGGCTTCCCGAGGAACAATTGCACCTTGACGGAAGCCCTTATCTGATGAGGACATTTCCGCTCTCTGGGATATGAATTATGGGCTGTGGTTGCTAAAGTCCCCCTCTGGTGAAAATCAAGTTTTTAATGTTGTTTATATGTCTATGTGGTGTTTTAAATATGCTTTAAGACAAACCATGTGCAAATTCATATGTCAGAACCATTGCTGAGCAGTGTTGGGGAAATTTACTTTTAAAAGTAATGCATTACAATATTGCATTACTCCCTAAAACATTAACTAATTGCATTACTTCGTTACTTTTTTATGAAAAGTAATCCGTTACATTACTTTTGCGTTACTTTTCCTCACTGGAGCTTGGCTTGCTTGTTTTTTAATAACAACAAAATAGTTATATTTTTGGCAAAAAGGTCCTTTCACACCAAAAGTGAAATGAATAAGCATCAGGCTGAAGGAAAAGCATATTTACACCTGTACAGTAGAGGGCGCAGCTCAAAAAAACCTTTCAGCTGAATAGAATAGGATACAGAATAAGGAAGTTCTAGTTCTTATTTCTAAATCTAATCTAAAGTATTTTTTGCTTATTAGTATGGTTGAATTAGGTATATTGAAAGTCAGCAGCAAAGACATTGGTTAATAACTGAGATTAAATACATAAAGTATATTTGTGTAATTTAATATAGTTAATTATTGCAGGTTTGCAAAAATTCTGAGATTGCATTTCACTGTTTTTATTCATTTTGAGGAATACTGAATGTTTTCGTGCAAGTGAGAAGAGTAAATGCATGTTCACATTTAGTCTAAAACTACAATAACCATCATGTTCACACAGCGCACACAACACCTCTGCATTTTATTTCTCTCAACATGGGTCAGTCAATAAATGTGAAAAAGTAACTTGCGTTACTTATTTGAAAAAGTAACTTAGATATTTTGTTGTAAATTGAAAAAGTAATGCGTTACTTTACTAGTTACTTGAAAATGTAATCTGATTACATAAGTCAAATTACTATTAATGCATTACTTTACTAGTTACTTGAAAATGTAATCTGATTACATAAGTCAAATTACTATGAATGCGTTACTTTACTAGTTACTTGAAAATGTAATCTGATTACATAAGTCAAATTACTTGTAATGCATTACCCCCAACACTGTTGCTGAGTATTTTCTCCTTAAAACTGCAGTGAAAAAAACCTTGGTTTGAAATCGCTGGTGTTTCTGACATCACAAACTACCTTGTAACCAATCACATCAACGTGCCGGCAGGCTTTAGCATATCATTAACAGCTAACTAGTGTGTAGATTTAGCAATATGGCAGGTGTATGATGTATATTATGATGTTGTGATGAACTGTATGCCTTTCTCCACTGATGTTCTGAGTTGTTCAAAGTGTTTTTAAGGATACTGATTGTTAGAAGACAGCTGTCTGATTCTGACATGGCAAACAGGAACATGTTTGTGTAACATTAAAAACACATTATTAGCTGTTTGATAACGAAGTCAAGCTAAAGGCTAATCATATTAATTACCGTTATGTGTCCGACGTTGTAAAGAGCAATACCATTGTGCAGGGTTTACCTCAGTAAGTTGACTGAGTGGATCTCTGAGCTCGTGTGAGTGAGTGGAGGCGGGGCTAATTTGCATATTCATTGATCCAGGCATATTAAATGAGGCAAGGGTGTAGAGTTACATTCAAGTTATTTTAAGGCATGAATAATTTTTTTTCACAGCAAAAAACTTTTAAATATGTCATTGTGGTGATCAAAGATGAGTTTTAAGCCTGGATAAAATGATTGACTACAGGGGGACCCCCAATGCACAAAATGTCAATGTTATGGTCCTGTAAACATTCCCATAAAGCATAAAACTCATATAATTGACATGTATCTTACTAATAAATAAAACAATGGCAGCATTATCATTAGATTAGACAGTTTGGATTCATAAAGTGTCAATGTTTAAACATTTAATCTGAATCCCAGTATAGATTTCAGGAGGACAAAAGAGATTATATCATGCACGCATAATAACGAGGGTAAAGGACTTGACAGGTTCTCACATGCATTTCTGCCAAGTGTGGAGAAAAAACAGAATTCAGGTCTAGGCCTGAGTGAGAGTAAGAAAGCTGGTCTGATCCAGACTGTGCCCGCTTTATCTGACCCGGTCCTGTCCTGACCTCAGCTGACGGAGGGTGTGTCCTGATTTACCTCCTGAGGGACGCTGTGTGTGTGTGTGCGTGTGCGTGTGTGTGTGTGTGTGAGAGAGGTGTTGTTGGTAACCCGGGCCAGTGTACACAGTGTTGACACAGAAACTCTAGCGTACATCCTGATGTTTATCTTCATGTCTTTGTGTTTCTCACACAGACACACACACACACACACACACACAAATATATACACTATGTGTTTACCTAAATGTGTTTGTACAGGAAACAGCCTGTTTATATTCTCCCTTTGCGCTAAACGCACGATTGCACGGCTACACTAACAGACAACACATTAAATGAGTGTTTTATCTAAGAGTTGCATGTGTAATTTTGTGTGGTGTTTGCACAGACTTACAGTTCCATCACTAAGTATTAATCGTCCCAGTGTTTTTGTTGCAGACATGAATGATTCTCAAATCATGTCTCTTTTTACTTGAGCCTAGCAACCACTGAAAACACCCTAGCAACCAGAACATTTAAGTAACCGCATAGCAATGCACCTAGAAACACCTTAGCAAAATCCTAGCAACACCCTGGCAACCACTAAGTAATGCTGTGAAATCCTCCCAGAACTTTCAAGCAACATCATAGCAAAACCTTGGCAACGTTTTGAAAACCACTCAGAACATCTTAGCAACCAGAACATTTTAGTAATCGCATAGCAATGCACCTAAAAACACCTTAGCAACACCTTGGAAACCACTAAGCAATGCTCTGAAAACCTCTCAGAACATCTTAGCAACCAGAACATTTTAGTAACTGAATAGCAATGCACCTAAAAACACCTTAGCAACATTATATCAACACCCTGGCAACCACTAAGCAATGCTCTGAAAACCTCTCAGAGCTCACTAACAACCAGAACATTTTAGTAACCGGATAGCAATGCACAGAAGAACCCCTTACAAACAACTTAGAAACACCCTGGCTACCACTCAGCTCACCCTAGCAACCAGTTTCAGTACCTGCATAGCAATGCACCTAAGAACTCTATAGCAACACCTTAGCAACCACTAAGAAATGCTCTGCAAACCACTCAGAACACCCTAGAACATCATAACAACACCCTGGCAACCACTGAGCAATACACTGAAAACCATTCAGAACACCCTAGCAATATCATAGCAACCCCCTGGCTACCACTAAGCAATGCACTGAAAACCACTCAGAACACCCTAGCAACCATAACATTTTAGTGACCGCATAGCAATGCAGCTAAGAACTCTCTAGCAACATCATAGCAACACCCTGGCAACCACTAAGCAATGCTCTGAAAACTACTCAGAACACCCTAACAATCAGGACATTTGTGTGACCGCATAGCAGTGCATCTAAAACACCTTAGCAACACCATGGCAACCACTCAGATTACCCTAGCAACCAGAAAGTTTCAGTACCTCCACAGCAATGCACCTAATAACTCTCTAGCAACACCCTGGCAACCCGAAATGCTCTGTAAACCACTCAGAACACCCTAGCAACATCATAGCAACACCCTGGCAACCACTAAGCAATACACTGGAAATCACTCAGAACACCGTAGCAACATTATAGCAACACCCTGGCAACCACTAAGCAATGCTCTGAAAACTACTCAGAACACCCTAGCAACCATAACATTTTAGTGACCGCATAGCAATGCAGCTGAGAACTCTCTAGCAACATCATAGCAACACCCTGGCAACCACTAAGCAATGCTCTGAAAACTACTCAGAACACCCTAACAATCAGGACATTTGTGTGACCGCATAGCAGTGCATCTAAAACACCTTAGCAACACCATGGCAACCACTCAGATTACCCTAGCAACCAGAAAGTTTCAGTACCTCCACAGCAATGCACCTAATAACTCTCTAGCAACACCCTGGCAACCCAAAATGCTCTGTAAACCACTCAGAACACCCTAGCAACATCATAGCAACACCCTGGCAACCACTAAGCAATACACTGGAAATCACTCAGAACACCGTAGCAACATTATAGCAACACCCTGGCAACCACTAAGCAATGCTCTGAAAACTACTCAGAACACCCTAGCAACCATAACATTTTAGTGACCGCATAGCAATGCAGCTGAGAACTCTCTAGCAACATCATAGCAACACCCTGGCAACCACTAAGCAATGCTCTGAAAACTACTCAGAACACCCTAACAATCAGGACATTTGTGTGACCGCATAGCAGTGCATCTAAAACACCTTAGCAACACCATGGCAACCACTCAGATTACCCTAGCAACCAGAAAGTTTCAGTACCTCCACAGCAATGCACCTAATAACTCTCTAGCAACACCCTGGCAACCCGAAATGCTCTGTAAACCACTCAGAACACCCTAGCAACATCATAGCAACACCCTGGCAACCACTAAGCAATACACTGGAAATCACTCAGAACACCGTAGTAACATTATAGCAACACCCTGGCAACCACTAAGCAATGCTCTGAAAACTACTCAGAACACCCTAACAATCAGGACATTTGTGTGATTGCATAGCAGTGCATCTAAAACACCTTAGCAACACCATGGCATTGCACCTGGCAATGCACTTAAAACCACTCAGAACACCCTAGCAACCACTTTGCAATGGCATATCAACCAATTTGAACACCCATGCAACATGCATACTGTAATACCATTCAGAATTGCATAGTAACGCCCTGGCAACCATTAGCTTTGTGGTGGTGAGTTATGCATGTGCAAGAACTTCTAACGTGTTTAAAATATTTTTCATAAAATAAAATGCTTAAATTTAGTTCTAACATCCTCTCCCTCTCTCTATTGTCCTGAAAGAGTTAATGCTCAGACATTCTGGAATGATTCCTGGATTCCCACAGCATTCCGCCACATTCCATGGGATTCCTCAGGGGCGACATCATAATCAAAGACGGCGGGTGACAAAGACGCCCAGTGTGGCATTGAACAACTGCAAACTCACGGACACAGAGAGAAAGACTGAGCGGCGCTTACTGTTGATGAAGAGCAACATCACACACACAACAGCTTCATTGTCATGAAAATTATGTTATAATACTTTAAAGGCTTCATTTGTGTGTGTGTGTGTGTGTGTGTGTGTGTGTTTTATTTGGTCTTTTTTGGTGTCAAAAATATCATGTTTTTGTGACATTCACACACACAAGATTGTAGAGTGATTCCAGCCATTTCTTTAAACGAGTTCCTTCTCTTTTAACATGCCGTATGTGGAAGGTTTTATGGCAGCACTCAGAAGTCACATGATCAGTCTGGTCTGTAATTATTTCCTGTGTGGTGCAGTGGTTAAAGCTCTCAAAGCCTTTAGCCAGGCAATTACAGGTGAAGTGGGAAATTTATGCACTACTACTGAAGTAAATTACACTTGTGTCTCCTCTTCTATCCCGCCCCCTGTCTTGCACTGGTTAGACAAACTGATAGTCCCGCCCCCAAACTCTTGCCATTGGTTGAGTCAGAAGCTGCTCAAACAAACAGATCAGTGTTCTGAAAGTGTCACAGTGTTTCATTCTTCAGAAAGTCAAAAACAGACAAAATCACACTGCAGCTTTAAACAACAGGCTGCTCATGCTGATGATCATTCTAATGTCACATGACATTTACGGCTCAACTGATTGGCTTAAATGTCTGTGCACTCAGAATTATCTTATGACCTGTTGACTTGGAAAGTAATTGAAATACGAGATTATACTTTAAAAATAAATAATACAAAAATATTAGCATACCATTAGTATACTACAGTATATAATATTAATATACTGTAAAAAAAATGTATTAATCATTACATGGAAATCAAGTCATTATGAAATATGAAATTATATTATACAAATATATAAATAATACAACATATTGCAATAATTATTTGGAAATGAAGTAATTAGGAAATTAGAGATTATATTATAAAATAATATAAAATATATTCATAATTACCTGAAAATGAATTAATTTTGAAATATGAAATTCTATTATGAAAATATAAATTTTTTTGTTGGTTATTGGATATGAAGTAATTGTGAAATTTTGGATTATATTATAAAAATAAATAACAAAAATATATTCATTACTTGGAAATGAAATAATAGGAAATTAGAGATTATATTATAAAAACAAATAACATAAAATATATAATTATTTGGAAATTAAGTAATTAGAAAATGAGAGATTATATCATAAAATAATATAAAATATATTAATAATTACCTGAAAGTATTAAAATAATATGAAAATTATTTAATTATTTGAAAACCAAGTAATTATGAAATATAATTTTATATTATAAAAAATAAATAGCAAAAATAAATTATTCATTACTTGGAAATGAAGCAATTAGGAAATTAGAGATTATAAAAAATAATATAAAAATAAATTAATAATTACTTGGAAACCATGTAATTATGACATATGAGATTATATTATAAAAATAATATAAAAATAAATGAATAATTACCTGAAAATTAAATAATTATGAAATAATAAATTCTATTATGAAAATAAAAAATAATACAAAATATATTAGTTACGTGGATATGAAGTAATTGTGAAATTTTGGATTATATTATAAAAATAAATAACAAAAATATATTATTCATTGCTTAGAAATGAAATAATAGGAAATTAGAGATTATATTATAAAAATAAAATATATTAATAATTACTTGGAAATTAATTATGAAATTATATGAAATGAATTATGAATTATAAATTATACATGAAATTACATTATAAAAACAAGTATCATAAAATATATTATTCATTACTTGGAAATTAAGTAAAATTAGAGATTACATAAAAATAATTTGAAAATATTTTAATAATTATTTGAAAACCAAGTAATTATGAAATATAATATTATATTATAAAAAATAAATAATATATTATTCATTACTTGGAAATGAAGCCATCAGGAAATTAGAGATTATAAAAAAATAATAATAATAATATAAAAATAAATTAATAATTACTTGGAAACCATGTAATTATGGCATATGAGATTATATTATAAAAATAATATAAAAATAAATTAATAATGACCTGGAAATCAAGTAATAATGACATGTTATTATATTATTAAAAATATTAATATTGTACTATTTATATACACACACACATCTGGACAGCACATCTGGATTGATGACAGACGTTTGAAGGAATCTCTATCGCCCCCTTGAGCACTGAGGTTTATTAGCGCAACAGTTTGCATGTTTCTGACCTAACCCTACTCTTTTGTTGCATTATAAACAGCGATTAAAGAAAACATACTGCATGCACTGCAGACCCAAGAGCTGCGCGTGCACATTCACTTTATCTTCCTATCAATGCTATATCAAGATCATTTTCTCCGTGTGATTTATGATCAGGCTGAGGTGCGGTGTCATATTAATGTGAGGTTTGATAACTAAGCTCACCAGCAGCGCGCGCGCGCGCACACACACGCACGCGGATAAATATCAGTCCTTTACCGCAGCGGTGGGGCGTAATTCTTTCCCGCGTTTATGGAGTCGCATCTCCCGCGAGATAAATCTGACAAACGGCGGGAAGGTGAGAGCTCGGACCTCATTTGAAGGCACTCAGACACGTGTGTGTGTGTGTGTGTGTGTGTGTGTGTGTGTGTGTGTTATTGATTGAGACCATTGAGTGGATTTGTATGGTTTATGACGTCCTGATGGGCGATAAATACATGTCAGACAGTGAGTGTGTTTAGAAATTCCCTCAACAGTAACCAAACTCGATTAGATTAACATGAATAATAAGACCTAAACGCTCATTGTGTGTGTGTGTGTGTGTGTGTGTGTGTGTGTGTGTGTGTGTGGTTATCACATTAGCTTTATTTAATCAGATCTCACCTGTGTTCCTGCCAGATGGCGGGAAAAATGCTGACTAGGTACTTTAACCCATACACTGTCGCTCTGCAGCCTTAATTAGATAATTCATCAGTCCATCATTTAAACTGGCTCGTAATTAACAAAATCTTTATGACTGGACACAATGCGTTTGGTTAAAGCATAATTAGCTTAAAAAAGTCTGACAGGACTTTGGTTAAAGAGGGGGGAAACCTATAGCTATCCGCCTGTGTGTGTGTGTGTGTGTGTGTGTGTGTGTGTGTTGGAGAGAGAAAGCAGAAGAGCACAACAGTGTGTGTTGGTGCAGTGACCTTGAAGGTCCGTCTCTGTTCTGCTAAAGTGTGTCCAGCTTCCCTTTCTATCCATTACACACACTTGCACACAGTGAGTTGCCTACCTAGACATCTTTTGTAGGTGCAATTAAAATGCAAAGGCTGTTCCGAAAGGTAGACGGTGACGCCATGCTGCCTTCTAAGATGCATTCTTATCAGCAGATGTTAAAGCAGCATCATATTTCTCCAATGCAGAAGGCAATCCCAGAATGCATTGCGACGAGCTCTGTGAAGATATCCATCCTGGATGACATGAAAAATTATACATGTACAAAGATGAATACTTTGGGCAGACCAAACTGTTAGTCGTAGAGACTTGAAGCGTCAGCAAAGTTTGGCCTGACGGGGGCGCTACAGTGGTGAAAAGTACGAAAATTATTCGGATTCACTGGTCGTTGTGGCAGAATTTTCAGGTATTTTGGATTATCTGAAAAACATAGTTTTGTGAACTAGTCCTAAGCTTTTGACCCGATCGAAACCAAACCAGTGCAGCGAGATTCTCCAGAGTCTGCTTGTCAATAATTATCAAAAAAAGTTGATTCACAATTCACCAAAACTTTCAAAGTGGGCAGAGATGCTTTTACTAAAATGGCTATAACACATGAACAGAATGAGAAATTTTCACCAAACTCAGCACACCTATATGAGCTCATTCTGTGGTCGCGTGAAAAAGGATGCGGAAACTGGGCACATGGTGGCGCTATAACAGGGAAAAAACTTGAAAATGTCTATACTTGAAAATTGGCATGCATTGTCTCCGTCTGAGGTGCCACAACTGTCTATAGCTAAGCTTCCATCCAGTTTTTGTGATGTTTTGTTATCGACAAAGCAAATATGCGCAAAAAAAATTTGCGAAATTTGCCATCTTGAGTTCAATATCGTGATAATACCTTATAACGTGCTAAAAGCTTAAACAAAATAATCGCAACATGAAAATGACCTATTTGTGACAATACTTTTTTTTTTGGATGACGTCATCATGCATAATAATGGGTAATAAATTATTATTTACGGTATTTTTAAGTGCCCACGATAACAATATCATGCATATTCATTATTGTGATATATCGCATTACTGAATATCGGCACGTCTAGTTGCAAATATTTTCTTATATCACTAAAAAAATCTGCTCTTGAGCAATTTCCATACAGAATTGCATCTAAAATATTTGTAAGGCTATCCAATTGGCCTTTTAACAATAAAATGGTGTGCGTGATGACGTCATCCAAAAAAAAAAAAAAAAACTATTGTCGCAAATAGGCATGTGATGGTATCAAATTTTCATGTTGTGATTAATTGTTGAAGCTTTTAGCACGTTATACGGTATTATCATGATATTGAAATAAGTTGCAAAAAAAAAAGTGTTGTCATAGTATAACAGGTTTAAGAACTCTTTTTGTAATAACAAAAAGAACTCTGAATGTTAAAAATAAAATAATACAATACACAAAATTATTTGTGTTGCTTTGTTTGCGGGGTTTCCGGGGTAACCGCTGCATTGCTGCTGTTCCATCAGCGCCCTCTGCTGTCAGAGAGTGAACGTGCACTTTCATTCAGCTCGTCTCCTTCACTCGTTCCGCCATGTGTTTCTCATGAATGTTGGGCTTGTTTACATCTAAGTGCGTGTCCCTTTGACGCAGAATACAGCGGTGTTGTGCATTTTATACGGTTTATGGGGAATGTATTCTTAAATGCATTATAAAAATGTTAATAATGGGTAATAAATGATTATTTACGGTATTTTGAAGTGCCCATGATAACAATATCGTGCATATTCATTATTGTGATATATCGCATTACCGAATATCGGCATGTCTAGTTGCAAATGTTTTCTTATATCACTAAAAAAATCTGCTCTTGAGCCATTTCCATACAGAATTTTGTGTATATCGCAAATTCGTAGCTATATTTTGCATCTAAAATATTTGTAAAATATACAGAGTAATGAGACTGAATGAAATTCGCCAGTAGGCTACTGCTTATTTTCACATATAATGTTATTAAATATGAAATATAAGAAGATGACGGTGAAGTCGAGCAGCTCGTCTGACAGGACTTTATTTAAAGAAGAAAAGGTTTGGACACAGAGCAGTTCATTTGTCCGGTATGCAAAAAACATGTAGGCTCCATAAAAAGACTGGTACAGTGAAATATTAAGTCTTTGCATATTGCAACAATCTTTAACGCCTTGAACATGCAGTCAAGCCAGTCGCGGTTTGATGCGTCCGAGAACGCATCCAAAGCAGATCATTCAAAGAAAAAAAAAAAAAATCGCTTAGATTTTTTTATTAGAGACAGATGCAGCCTCAACATTTTATTTGCGTATTTAACTTTTTTTTAATTGCCCGCATTAGCTAAACTGAGGCTTATTGTCACGTTAGAGCTTCTATTTGTCCAACCACTTTATTTTCCTAATTTATTTGAGATAAAAGTCTATAGCCTATTAATAAATTGCACTTTTAAAATTATTTTATTTACAAGTGTCATGTTGATTTTCATTTGTCATGCACGTTAGCAGCTGATCATGAAAACAGTTCAGAGAAACGGTGCTTTAACGGGAGCAACACCACGAACGCGGACGCTGCATGCTATAGGCCAATTCTGTCATGTGACACCAAATTTATTTGCGTTAAAGCCCTTTTTCTCGACAAAACGTGTTTCCAAACCAGTTTTTTGACATTTGAAGTATCGACATAGAATTTATGCGCTAAAAATAAACAGAAAAATATTGTGTCGACATTTGAGAAATTTTATCGACAAAACGATTGGAACGAAACTCACTGGGCCTGTTTGACTCACGGCCCTACAGTCCTGTGATAAATTCAAAAGAAATTGGCCACCAGGGGCGCCTTTGCATTTTTCACATACGTAAAAGGGTCGTGTGTTACGCACACGTCCACGACATTCGTACCACATGGTAAAACTCCTCATTCCGAGCAACTTTGCTTCTAGGACCACCGCTGTCCACCAAATCATTCGTTAAATATTAGAGATTTCAAAAATCAACTTTGGCAAACTAGTCCTAGGATTTTGGCTCAACCCCGATAACTGTTAATAAGCTTTAAAAACCATGTATTTCCAATGGTAAATTGCCTGTATTGGCTGTAAATGGTCTAAGTGGTTATTTGCTTGCAAAATAAAACATAATACCTTTTTATGCATTTGCTTAAAGGACTTAAAAGCGCTTGAACCCCGATAACTGGTGCTCGCAGCTATATTTTAACCTTCTATTTGTGCATGCTGTGTATTTTTATAAATATTAGAGCTCTACATTCACTAGGTTTTATAACAGAGATGATGCCATTGCAGAAGTTTAAACACCATAACAAAGAGCTTCAGTGTCAAAAGAGTTCAGGCCTTTTCCTGATGAAATCCACCGCACAAATCACAACTCATCAGTCAGAACCGTCCTCAGACGCTGTATGCTTGCTGAATATCAACCAGTTTATACCACCCATACACTATAATACAGCTGTCATTAAAGGAATGTTTCTTTTGGGTTTGATTCAAGTTAAGAAAACAAACAATCAAGTTTCATTTACAGTAATGAACTTACTATAGAACACTGTTCCAGGAAGAGGAACAACAAAAAGCCTTTTGACAGAAATCAACACACACTAATTCTCACATAACTCTTCTCTTCATCTCTCGCAGTTTTCAACCAACACCTCTCGAATAACACAGACGATGTATGTGTTAATGTATCTGTTTTTGGCTCCTGGTGATATGGAATAGATTATTATATCTCTTTCATCTCCAGGTAGATTCATTATGGATGATTTGCAGCTTATTAGAGACATATTTTGTTAAATTTCTAATTATTAATTAAACAAACCTCTGTGACTTATGACCTCTCGTGACTTATAACGCAGTGTTGTTTTCATTAACTAAATCTAAAGCTAAAACTATTCAAAATATTTTTGTTAATTGAAATAAATCTGAAATAAAATAAAATAATTTCAGTTAGTTGCCAAGGCAACATCTTTTATCTATAAAGTTATGAAAAATTATGAAAATAATAAAAGCACATAACAAAATTGCTAAAAAAAATCAACTAAAATGAAATCCAATTCAAAATATTAATAAAAATATAATATTATATAAACAATACTAAAATAACACTGATAAAATGGCAGCGAAAGCAAAATGATTAAAAAACACCAGTGTGTAATAAATAGTTAATAAAACTCTATATTAATAATACACTATATATTAAAAATATAATCATATATTATTATTAATAATAATATAGTAATATGCTATGCTATATTATTTATAACAATATAGTATAGTATATACATTAATATAGAATTCAAAAGTTGTGATATTCACAGGTGTCGATATATTGGACATTTTAAAAACAATAAAATGATCAAAATAGTGTTGTTTTTATCTCTTTCCTACGGTAGTAGTTTTATTAAAGCAAAAAGTAATTAAAGACTATATTTTACTGTAATTGAATTGAATTGAATTTTTAATGTTATTTTTTTATTTTAATTTAATTTTACTGTAATTTAATTGACCACATTTTACCACATTTTACTGTAATTTAATTGACCACATTTAACTGTAATTTAATTGACCACATTTTTTTAACTATGGTAAAATCACTGTAATGCATGGTTTTACAGCTGAAACTGTCCGAAAATATAAATCCCATTTCCCCATAAAAATGTCCCCATTTTCCCCATATAAATCCCCATTATTCATCAAATGTAACAAAAAAAGGGGATAATTTGACATACTGTACAATAAGATTAAAGGAAATATGATGAGGAAGTAGAGGGAATCCTGTGACAGTGGATTTCCTTCAAAACCCTGCAGCATCAGAAAGCATCAGCGCTTTGATCTGTCTGTGTGTGTTTGTGTCTGCGTGAGGCTTTTCTCATCTTTTGTTGTGCCGAAGAATCAGTGGATGAATGATCTTTATCACACAAACTTCGGAGAGATGACAGAACAAAACTGTGGAACAATGCTCGCGCGCTCAGTCTCTTATCTGCTTCAGTTAATTAAAGCAGAGTGTGTAACGAGTTTGTGCGCTGTACTCTAACTGAATTAAGAAGACAGATAAAGAGTCCCTCTGAATGCAGACGGAGTCTCTGCGCTCAGACCAACACACACACACACACACACTGCGCTACAATAGGATACACGTCGGTGTGTGAGAGAGAGATCTGTTCTTTATTCAGAGAGCGTCCTACTGCAGAAAGCCTCGAACTGCCCCGCCTCCTTCTCTCTCTCTCTCTTTGTACGGATGGAGGGAAGAACAGAGAGAAAAGAAGTTGCGTTCAGATACACAGGGTCCCTACAGAGTGTTCACTGCTCTTTACACACTGAGCACGAGAGATCTGGAGGAGCACTTGACAAAATACACCCAACGTTATCAAACACACAAGACTAGAGTCGCACCAGGGTTTCAGATTGCATCGCATCATAAATACATTGTATTGTTCTGCTTCTAATCTTTAAATGGTAGATAGACAGATTTTTTTTTCATTTATTTCTCCCATAGGGATTTTAAAATAGTCTTTGTTAAAGCATTATAAGCCATGAACCAAACCAATCAGCTCCAATGTCAATCACAAAACTACAATCTTTGATTGGAAGCAAAACATTTTTTGAAAATCAGACAAAAATACAAGACTGTGAACTTAACATCTTTAGTGAGGGAAAGAACTACAATCCCATGAAGCATTGAGAGCAGCTTAATCGAGTTAAAAATGATGGAGAAATATAATACTACTCATTTAGAAATGTTGATTAGAAACAGTATATTTTAAGTTTATTGCAAAATATGCACATATACGCAAACATTTCAGTATTTTGAGCATATTTTCATCTTTTTGGCTGCGTGAGATTCTCCTGCTTTGTTGTTGTTGAGCTGTTAAAGCTCCGCCCTCTTCTGGAGCAGCAGCTCATTTGCATTTAAAGGGACACACACAAAAACGGCGTGTTTTTGCTCAAATTTGACAAGCTATAATAAATGATCTGTGGGGGATTTTGAGCCCAATCCAGTGAAACATTGAGAACAGCATAATCGAGTTAAAAACAAAGGAGAAATATAAAACTACTCATTTAGAAATGTTAATTATGTGTATAGAAACAATATATTTTAAGTTTATTGCAAAATATGCATATATACACAAACATTTCAGTATTTTGACTCAATTACGTCATGGGAGTGGGCGGAGCTAAAGAGCTACTTTTGGAGCGTGTCGCTTTTTTGCCTCTCTGATTGGTGGAATTTCTGTACAGCATCATGGGCAATGTAGTTTTTCACCCTGAATTATGTTATTAAACACAATTATTTTAAAAATAAGCTGAAATAATGTGGACTGACGGCTTCAACTGAAGCAAATACTATTGATTAACAACCTCGTAGCTCATAGCAAAGCTGTCTTTAAAGATTTTATCATTAAGAAGTTATTGTTAAAAATAATTTTCCTTATGGAGAAAATGAATAAGTTTTTGCTTACGGAACCGAACTGTTGCATTCTGTACTTGTACACAGCAGTTAGCCAATCATAACAGAGCTCATTTGCATACTGGATTCAAAGTGCAGCAACACAAACAGCCTGTTTTATTCGAAGTGCCAGAGAGAGAATGAATGTAAGCACAAAAACTGTTTATTTAAAAATGTCAAAATGCAAACCTGTTCATTTTTTTTTTTATGCGTATTATATATATATATATATATATATATATATATATATATATATATATATATATATATATATATTAATACATCTAAATTCTGTTTAGTGTTTTTATCCCCTGATGAACTGTTTGCTCTCCTCAGTTTCACAGTGTGTTTGTGTGTGTGAGAGAGAGAGACAGTAATGTTCAGTAATAAACCGTTTGACCATAATTACTGGAGACGCAATCATTCCATCCAAAGCATTAAACACCGTTTAACATAATCAGCTCATTCTGCAAATGCTACTAATTACATCGCCGTGACGCGCTGTGTGTGTGTGTGTGAGAGACAGTGTGTGTGTCATTATTTAGATTCTAAATCCTGTAATACAGTGAAGAAATTCATAAATCCTTCAGGCTCAGATGTTTAATGTTCTGTAACGACTAATTAGATAAAGCACATAGAAATTAGCATGACGCGTTCTGAAGTAAGGATTTTTGTCCTGTAATATTTTATACATTGATATCTCTCTCGCCATAGATCTCTAACGAGATCTCTTCAATATCTCAGATATGTTTCCTAGACAACAATGACAATAAAATGGAGAATAATTTCAGCCTTTTTATTTCTCCTGAGGAGGTTTTGGAGAAAACTCATCCAAGCTTCGAATGAGAAACCTGTGAGCAATAAAAACATTCTCTCTGTGTTTATCTCTCGTTCTTTATTTATGCATGTGACTCTTTGCCAGTTCCCCATTAGACTGAAACATTAGGCTGTTTTAGATAAAAAGGCAGGGCGATGGATGGCTTTTCTGTGTTAATGTAAAGCTACATGCTGACAGGGCTGTATTTTTAATGCAGTGAGCAGATATTTCTAATGCATTATAGCTGTAAGGTTTCTATGAAAGTCCTCTATCTCTGTCTCTCTCTCCTTCTTCTGGTCCAATACAAATGTGGGAAATATTAAAATAAAAGAGTGTGTGTCATGATTTACTATTTGTGTGCAGATACAAAGTTAGATGGATGTGATTAATGAATGATCTGCTAAGACTAGCCTTTCAAGTTAGTCATCCACTTTTTTTCTTTAAGACGGTTCATAACATGCTGTAAAAGCATAGATTGGTCTAATTTGATACTGAAAAGTAAGACTGATTCCTCCTAACTACCTGCTAACTGGTAATACTAGTTCATGCAACTGGCCCTGGAGGTTTGATTGGTGGTTGCTAACATAAATTTATATAAAGAGGACATTCTTGGAAAGGGTGTTTGGTTGTGAGGCTGCGTGTACAACACTATGTGACAGCAATAACATTTAGTCGCACAGCAAGTTGTTGGAACAAAACCCTTGTTCCTGGAAAAGCTACAGTATGTGAAAACAGCTACAGTCATGCTACAGAGAAATGTAAGTCAGTTAGTAGGTCACTGGGCTCAACGGGGTCAACGGCCTCGAGCTGAGAGGCTTGATACAGTCTGACACCCAGAAACAAACCACTGCAAGCGGTCTACCTACATACACACACACATTCATTATATAATATATATACAATGTATTATATTAATACATTTTGCACATGCCAATGTAATATTTGTATCATCTATTTAAAAAAAAAAGACGATTTGGGAAACAAGCAAAAGCATCACATCGCTTGATAGGCGATTCACACCCTTCAAGAACCGAAACAATCAGACCATGAGATACAGAACTCAGGTCAGTCTCACACGTCCACCTGATCTAACAGGCAGAGGAGAACAGACAGAATAAAAGAGAAGAGGCCGGGTTGAAGGAGTGTTAGTCCCGTTCCAGCCTTCTTCTTATAGTCTTTATTCACAGAATTTGAACCTTGAACGAGGCCATCCATCAAAATGCATGTGTTGCTGCCGCTGGACGTGGAAAAGCACTTTAAAGAGCGAGACCGCGGACGGTCACACACTTTCATCTCACATTAGACTTTAAAAAAGATGGATTCCCCTCCATTTCACTTCTCTTGTTCCCTGTTCTCTCCTCTTTAGCATGCGTGTATGTCTCCTGTGCGGCTGCAGCGGACGCATTAGTGAGGGTGTTCAGTGAGCTACTGAAATGCAGTTTCTCATTGTGTGTGACGACGCTTGAACGCTGGCTACTAAGTCTTATAGGAATATTGTGAGTGTGTGTTCAGAAGCATGACACACATATGAGATGAGAATACAAATTAGACACAATAAACACCCTCCCTCCCTTCTCTTGATTTATTTGAGCAGATATTAGACATCGTTGTTTCACACAGTGAGAAACCGACACGCTAATGAGCCAAAATTGGGATTACTGAGCCGAGAATTTAATATTCATGAGTATAAATTCCAAACATAATATCATTCCATGATGATTATTTCCAGGCAACCAATTAAAACTGACAAATCATGTGGCATTTGTTCGTTTGCAAACATCACTCTTACTAGAACTCATATCTCTAACCCAGACATAAAATGATTGAAGAGGTGTTTACTGACACACCATCAGATGCACCATTTTCACCTGGTGGACAATAAAACAGATGAAAAAATGTCACTGAAGGAGCCTAAACAACATCAGGATATTGCTTGGTTGTTGCTAAGGTGTTCTGGGTGTTTGTTATATGGTTGCTAAGGTGTTGCTAGGAGGTTGTTAAGGTGTGCTGTATGTTATTAGGTGGTTGCTAAGGGGTTCTGATGTTGCTAGGTGGTTGCTGCAGTGTTTAGGTACTTACTAAGGTGTTCCGGGTGTTTACTAGATGGTTGCTAAGGTATTCTGGGTGTTACTAGCTGGTTGTTAAGGTGTTCTGTATGTTGTTAGGTGGTCACTAAGGGTTTCTTACAGTATTAGGTGGTTTCTGAGGTGTTTAGGTGTTTACTAAGGTGTTTTGGGTGTTGCAATGTGGTTATTAAGGTGTTCTGTATGGTATTAGGTGGTTGCTAAGGGGTTCTGATGTTGTTAGGTGGATGCTGAAGTGTTTAAGTGGTTGTTAAGGTGTTCTGTGTGTTGTTAGGTAGTTGCTAAGGGGTCCTGATGTTGCTAGGGGATTGCCAAGGTGTTTTTTTTTATGTTGCTAAGGTGTTTTGGGTGTTAGGTGTTAAGGTGTTCTGTATGTTATTAGGTGATCACTAAGGGGTTCTTACATTGCTAGGTGGTTATTAAGGTATTTAGGTGGTTGCTAAGGTTTTCTGGCTGTTTACTAAATGGTTACTAAGGTGTTCTGGGAGTTGCTAGGTGGTTGTTAAGGTGTTCTGTATGATGGTAGGTGGTTGCTAAGGGGTCCTTATGTTGCTAGGTGGTTGCCAAGGTGTTTATGTTGTTGCTAAGGTGTTTTGGGTGTTGCAATGTAGGTGGTTGCTGATGTGTTTATGTAGTTGCTAAGGTGTACAGGGTGTTTGTTAGATGGTTGCTAAGGTGTTCTGGATGTTACTAGGTGGTTGTTAAGGTGTTTTGTATGTTATTAGGTGATCACTAAGGGGTTCTTACATTGTTAGGTTGTTGCTGAGGTGTTTAGGTGTTTACTAAGGTGTTCTGGGTGTTGCTAGGTGGTTGGTAAGGTGTTCTGTATGATGTTAGGTGGATGCTAAGGGGTTCTGATGTTGTTAGGTGAATGCTGAGGTGTTTATGTGGTTGTTAAGGTGTTCTAAGTGTTTGCTAGATAGTTGCTAGGGGGTTATTAAGGTGTTTAGGTGGTTGCTAAGGTGTTCTGGGTGTTTACTAAATGGTTACTAAGGAGTTGCTAGGTGGTTGTTCTGTATGATACTGGGTGGTTGCTGAGGGGTTCTGATGTTGCTAAATGGTTGCTAAGGTGTTGCTTGTTGGTTAAGGTGTTCTGTATGTTGTTAGGTGGTTGCTGTGGTGTTTAGGTGGTTGCTAAGGTGTTCTGGGTGTTTACTAAATGGTTGCTAAGGTGTTCTGGGAGTTGCTAGGTAGTTTCTTACGGTGTTCTGTATGTTGTTATGTGCTTGCAAAGGGGTTCTGACATTGCTAGGTGGTTGATGAGGTGTTAAGGTAGTTGCTTAGGTGTTCTGGGTGTTTGCTAGATGGTTACTAAGGTGTTCTTGGTGTTGTTAGGTGCTTGTTACGGTGTTCTTTATGTTGTTAGGAGGTTGCTAAGGAGTTCTGATGTTGCTAGGTGATTGCCGAGGTGTTTAGGTGGTTGCTAAGGTGTTCTGGGTGTTGCTAGGTGATTGTTACGGTGTTCTGTTGTTAGGTGGTCACGAACAACATATAGAACATCAAAGCAAGAAAAAAGTGTATACATTAAATTTTAAAATGGTCATGTTTTGATGTAGATGTAGATGCTCACGTTCTGCACACTGAACAATCCTGTCAGAACGCTGTGAAAGGTGTTCATGTGCAAAGCAGCACTGCAGTAATGGTTCTGGTAAAAGATCCAGCTGAAGGTGTTTCGTTGAACTCACACGTTGTCGTGTTATTAAATCTAATCATGTGAAGGCGTGTATGTGAGCATTAACCGTTCACATGTGTCTCTGATACTGACGGTGTGTAAGGTCAGGGAAACACGTTCTCTAATTAATCCTGACCTGATTTTAGCCATTATCCTTATTTCACTCTGCATGTAAACACCTTTAGCTTGACCGATGAGTTTGTGACTTGTCGTGTATGTAAATATATGTTTATATAGACTAAATATATTTTTATTTGATTTAAAAGTGAAGAAAACATCTACAAATGTTACAAATTAAATCAAGATGACATCTCCGTCTCTCTGTCTATTTCTGTGCCTCATGCGATGTGTGTGTGAGTGTATGAACACACATGTATTCTAAGAAAGGTGCTAAAAGCCCATTGGCACATGTGTGTGTGTGTGTGTGTGTGTGTCTGAGGATGTGAGAGTGACGCACACAGCAGCAGTGGTCTCAGGGTCATGACCTTCTTTAACTCTGAAGGACCGACAGATAAAAGCTGATCCACAAAGTCTCCATATGAAACTGTTTTTCCCTCTTGGAATGACAAAGTAGGATTTACTATTTTTACAGGGACATTCGGACACACACACACACACACACACACACACGGCTCTTGTTTTCCCTGACATTTACTTCACCTACATATGTGCCGTGATTCTGTCTCTTCAATTCCTCCAGTAAACACAAACTCCAGCGGGATGTTCCTGTCCGTGTGCTCGCTCACATCTGTCTGAGCTCTAATGCAAACCAGCTCGCTCGTATCACACACACTTTCCCTTATCAGAGCCGTGGCTCGACATCTGCCCGACAAGATCTCCTCTCTCAGAAGATGAAAGGACAAAATGAACCGTACTGATCACAATCTTATGGAACAGAGAGCAGTTCCTGTTAATTCCTCACAGCGAGGGAGACGGAGCGCGACACACTTTCATATAGACGAGAAGTCAAAGACAGCGGCTTTATTACAATCCCTAGAGAGCTGCCTGCCTAGGCAACATAAGCACACTATTTTTATTACACTGCTGCAATAGTGAAATCACTTCCATTCACATTCATTTCTCCAAACATCATATCTGTACTCGACTACAGCATTTCACAGGATGTCTTACATGCCCTCCACTGTCTTTACAAACAAATAATAAAATGAAATTCAAGTATATAATACTTGATAATAATATATTATTATTATTATATATTATAATACATACATGCATACATACATTTTAAATAATATATAATATCTAAAAATTAAAAACATCAAATAAAACGAAATAAAATACGAATTATATACACATTTTAAATTAAAATGTAATTTTATGCAAATATATAATTATTAATAGTGCAAATTATGTATAATTATTTATATTAAATAATCTATATAAAATATAAATGATATACATAAACAGTACATACACATTTAATTGTTAAATTATTAATTATTAAATAATTATTATGTTATATATACTATATTATTATATAAACATATTTATAACAAAATAATATCTAAAATATAAATTATATATATACACACATTTTAAATTAAATATAATTTTATATAAATATATAATTTGTGAATTATATATGCTGTATATTATATATACATAATTTAAAATATACATATATAGATATAAATTATATATAAATAGTACATATACTATTAAATTATTAAATTATTTTTAAATTATTAATTATTAAATTATTATGTTTTATATATATATATATATATATATATATATATGAATATTATGCATAGCTATTTGTATTATATTAAATATATAAATTATATGTGAATGTTAAATTATTAATAACAAAACATAATTATTAGATTATGAATTATAAAATAATTATTATGGTATATATATATATATATATATATATATATATATATATATATATATATATATATATATATATATATATATATATATATAGTTATTTGTATTAGATAATACATATAAAATATAGATTATAAATAAATGAATAAATATACAAACCCGATTCCAAAAAAACAATTTTAACCTTATATTTTATTCACAATAGAATATAGATAACATATCAAATTTTGAAAGTGAGACATTTTGAAATGTCATGCCAAATATTTCATGAGAGCTACACATTCCAAAAAAGTTGGGACAGGTAGCAATAAGAGGCCGGAAAAGTTAAATGTACATATAAGGAACAGCTGGAGGACCAATTTGCAACTTATTTAGGTCAATTGGCAACATGATTGGGTATAAAAAGAGCCTCTCAGAGTGGCAGTGTCTCTCAGAAGTCAAGATGGGCAGAGGATCACCAATTCCCCCAATGCTGCGGCCAAAAATAGTGGAGCAATATCAGAAAGGAGTTTTTGAGAGAAAAATTGCAAAGAGTTTGTCGTTATCATCATCTACAATGCATAATATCATCCAAAGATTCAGAGAATCTGGAACAATCTCTGTGCGTAAGGGTCAAGGCCGGAAAACCATACTGGATGCCCGTGATCTTCGGCCCTTAGACGGCACTGCATCACATACAGGAATGCTACTGTAATGGAGATCACAACATGGGCTCAGGAAGACTTCCAGAAAACATTGTCGGTGAACACAATCCACCGTGCCATTCGCTGTTGCCGGCTAAAACTCTATAGGTCAAAAAAGAAGCCATATCTACACATGATCCAGAAGCGCAGGCGTTTTCTCTGGGCCAAAGCTCATTTAAAATGAACTGTGGCAAAGTGGAAAACTGTTCTGTGGTCAGACGAATCAAAATTTGAAGTTCTTTTTGGAAAACTGGGACGCCATGTCATCCGGACTAAAGAGGACGAGGACAACCCAAGTTGTTATCAGCACTCAGTTCAGAAGCCTGCATCTCTGATGGTATGGGGTTGCATGAGTGCGTGTGGCATGGGCAGCTTACACATCTGGAAAGGCACCATCAATGCTGAAAGGTATATCCAAGTTCTAGAACAACAAATGCTCCCATCCAGACATCGTCTCTTTCAGGGAAGACCTTGCATTTTCCAACATGACAATGCCAGACCACATACTGCATCAATTACAACATCATGGCTGCGTAGAAGAAGGATCTGGGTACTGAAATGGCCAGCCTGCAGCCAGATCTTTCACCCATAGAAAACATTTGGTGCATCATAAAGAGGAAGATGCGACAAAGAAGACCTAAGACAGTTGAGCAACTAGAAGCCTGTATTAGACAAGAATGGGACAACATTCCTATTCCTAAACTTGAGCTTCCTAAACTAAACTGAGATTCCTAAACTGAGATTCCTAAACTTGTCTCCTCAGTCCCCAGACGTTTGCAGACTGTTATAAAAAGAAGAGGGGATGCCACACAGTGGTAAACATGGCCTTGTCCCAACTTTTTTGAGATGTGTTGATGCTATGAAATTTAAAATCAACTTATTTTTCCCTTAAAATGATACATTTTCTCAGTTTAATCATTTGATATGTCATCTATGTTGTATTCTGAATAAAATATTGAAATTTGAAACTTCCACATCATTGCATTCTGTTTTTATTCACAATTTGTACAGTGTCTCAACTTTTTTGTAATCAGGTTTGTGTATATATATATATATATATATATATATATATATATATATATATATATATATATATATATATATATAATTAATCATTTAAAAAAAAAAATATATATATATATATATATATATATATATATATATATATATATATATAACCTCTCGTATGTAACCTTTGCAGATAAGAATGCATTGCAACATGCTCAGTGAAAAAAAAACCCATTAAAGATGGTGGACTGAGTTGATGGAAATGTTGATTATAAATAGATTTCATTATGTACAGCGAAAAATCAATAGAAAACTGTTGCAGCTGATTAAAAAATGGACTTCTGATATTTGTGTGCTGCATCGTGTAGTTTAGCAACTAAAGTCGATCCGCTGGAGTGGAGTCTTTCAGGAGCTTCATGTGAGCAGTAAATCTGTTCAACTCTGACTAAAACTCCTGCTTGTTCTTTCGTGCGATGAGACGAGGAGGAAAACATCAGCTATTTTCAGCAGTCTCAATTACAGAACATGTATGAAAACTTCATTTAGAGGTTGGTTTAGGGTTGATTCGTGACTGCGTGGTTGTGGATGTTACTGTAGTTAGGGACGAAAGTCGTGACAGGAAGTTTGTGGTGAAGGGACTAAAAAGTTTCTTTGCTTAATCGCCATGGTAACCAACCTAGACAAGTGTTGTCAGATGATGTCATCAGGAATAACTGGTAACATTCTATAAAGAATGTATAAGGCATTCTTTATGAATTATAATGCACATAACAAGTTCTATGTTCTATTAAATAATCATAATGGTTATAGTGCATACTCACATATACAGTAAAATATATATTAATTAATATACTGTATACTTAAGTACAAGTAATATATAAACTACCATTCAAATTCAGATGTTTTTATTTATATGTGTGGTGTGTGAATTTCATGTTATTACTGGTTATGATAAAGTAATATTGTGAAATATTATTACAATGCAAAAAATTTTTTTCTATGTGAATATAGTAAAATATAATTTATTCCTGTGATCAAAGCTGAATTTTCAGCATCATTACTCCAGTCTTCAGTGTCACATGATCCTTCAGAAATCTAAGCTGTCTATGTAGACAGCTCACTAGATTTTGGAACACAGCCCATATATACAGACTTCAGAGAAACTGCTCCTATATAATTTAATACTGATTTATGACACGTCTCAATATGCACACACACATAATGATGTGATTGATTGTCTGATTGTCTTTATTAATGTCTGTCTCCACTCTCAGTCCAAGTCATTAATTACTACAATCAGTTGGATAATTAAGACTATCAACACACACTTTCCCCCGTGTGTGTGTGTGTGTGTGTGTGTGTGTGTGTGTGTGTGTGTGTGTGTGTGTGTGCACAGCATATGCTCACAGTGAGCAGTCGTACAAAGCTTCACTTCCTCAGTTACTAAGCAACTTTAGAAGCGCGACAGCAGGGACTCACTGCGAGATTTCTGCGCTGGAAAGACTCACACGACTTTCAGCTGCTCAAGCTTTTGATGAAAAATGCAGGAAACACGGCAAGAGACGGAACATATATACTGCATTAGAGCAGGGAGACTCTTTTTAGTAACGCAACTTTGAGCATTAATACATAATGTTTGCATAAGAGAAAGTTCCTGTTTTTGCATATGCACGTGTGTGTGTGTGTGTGTGTAGTTGCTGGAGAAGACACTGACCTCTCATATTCAGCCAATCAGATCCTTTAATCTGTCCTCAGACAGTTCTCGTTAACTGTTAATGTATTCAGTCGCTGCTCATCTCTGAGGAAAATAAATGACAAATGAGATTTTGTTAATACACTCCTAAAAAGAAAGGTTTCAAAAAGCATTGTTTTTTTCAGTGTTACCATTGAAGAACAGTTTTTAGTTCCCTGAAGAATCTTTTAGTGGAAAGTTCTTCATAGAACCATTCTTTCTTAGTTTGAAGAACATTCAAAATCTAAAGAACCTTTTTATAAAGAACCTCTATAAAGAAGCTTTTGCAGAATGGAAAAGTTCTGTGGATGTTAAAGGTTCTTCATGGAATAATTGATGGCAATAAAGAACCTTTTTTTAAGAGTATATATAATATGTATATCTAATTGTTTTTCCTAGAGGGCAATGAGATTACATTGAAATACAGTTCTGTCATGACAACTCTCTTGAGTGTTTGGCATGGTAATGTATATGACAATGTTGATATGTTTGGTCTTGATGGAACAGATCTGCTACGCTGCTGCTGCTGATGCTGTTATTGCTGCTGCTTCTATTGCTTCTGCTGCTTCTGTTGCTTCTGTTATTGCCTCTGCTGCTGATGTTATTGCTGCTGCTGCTGTTGCTTCTGATGTTATTGTTTCTGCTGTTATTTCTGCTGCTGCTGTTATTGTTTCTGCTGTTATTGCTGCTGCTATTATTGCTGCTGATGCTGTTATTGCTGCTGCTATTATTGCTGCTGATGCTGTTATTGCTGCTGCTATTATTGTTTCTGATGTTATTGCTGCTGATGCTGTTATTTCTGCTGCTGCTGTTATTGTTTCTGATGTTATTTCTGCTGCTGCTGTTATTGTTTCTGATGTTATTGCTGCTGATGCTGTTATTGTTTCTGATGTTATTGCTGCTGATGCTGTTATTGTTTCTGATGTTATTTCTTCTGCTGCTGTTATTGCTTCTGATGTTATTGCTGCTGCTGCTGTTATTGTTTCTGATGTTATTGCTGCTGATGCTGCTGTTATTGTTTCTGCTGTTATTTCTGCTGCTGCTGTTATTGTTTCTGATGTTATTGCTGCTGCTGCTGTTATTGTTTCTGATGTTATTGCTGCTGCTGCTGTTATTGCTTCTGATATTATTGCTGCTGATGCTGTTATTGTTTCTGATGTTATTGCTGCTGATGCTGTTATTGTTTCTGATGTTATTGCTGCTGCTGCTGTTATTGTTTCTGATGTTATTGCTGCTGATGCTGTTATTGTTTCTGATGTTATTGCTGCTGATGCTGTTATTGTTTCTGATGTTATTGCTGCTGCTGCTATTATTGCTTCTGATGTTATTGCTGCTGCTGCTGTTATTGCTTCTGATGTTATTGCTGCTGCTGCTGTTATTGTTTCTGATGTTATTGCTGCTGCTGCTGTTATTGCTTCTGATGTTATTGCTGCTGCTGCTGTTATTGTTTCTGATGTTATTGCTGCTGATGCTGCTGTTATTGTTTCTGCTGTTATTTCTGCTGCTGCTGTTATTGTTTCTGATGTTATTTCTGCTGCTGCTGTTATTGTTTCTGATGTTATTGCTGCTGCTGCTGTTATTGTTTCTGATGTTATTTCTGCTGCTGCTGTTATTGCTTCTGATGTTATTGCTGCTGCTGCTGTTATTGTTTCTGATGTTATTTCTGCTGCTGCTGTTATTGCTTCTGATGTTATTGCTGCTGCTGCTGTTATTGTTTCTGATGTTATTGCTGCTGCTGCTGTTATTGCTTCTGATGTTATTGCTGCTGATGCTGTTATTGTTTCTGATGTTATTTCTTCTGCTGCTGTTATTGCTTCTGATGTTATTGCTGCTGCTGTTATTGTTTCTGATGTTATTGCTGCTGCTGCTGTTATTGTTTCTGATGTTATTGCTGCTGCTGCTGTTATTGTTTCTGATGTTATTTCTGCTGCTGCTGTTATTGCTTCTGATGTTATTGCTGCTGATGCTGTTATTGTTTCTGATGTTATTGCTGCTGATGCTGTTATTGTTTCTGATGTTATTGCTGCTGCTGCTGTTATTGCTTCTGATATTATTGCTGCTGATGCTGTTATTGTTTCTGATGTTATTGCTGCTGATGCTGTTATTGTTTCTGATGTTATTTCTGCTGATGCTGTTATTGTTTCTGATGTTATTTCTGCTGCTGTTATTGCTTCTGATGTTATTGCTGCTGATGCTGTTATTGTTTCTGATGTTATTTCTGCTGCTGCTGTTATTGCTTCTGATGTTATTGCTGCTGATGCTGTTATTGTTTCTGATGTTATTTCTGCTGCTGCTGTTATTGTTTCTGATGTTATTGCTGCTGATGCTGTTATTGCTTCTGATGTTATTTCTGCTGCTGCTGTTATTGCTTCTGATGTTATTGCTACTGATGCTGTTATTGTTTCTGATGTTATTTCTGCTGCTGCTGTTATTGTTTCTGATGTTATTGCTGCTGATGCTGTTATTGTTTCTGATGTTATTTCTGCTGCTGCTGTTATTGTTTCTGATGTTATTGCTGCTGATGCTGTTATTGTTTCTGATGTTATTTCTGCTGCTGCTGTTATTGTTTCTGATGTTATTGCTGCTGATGCTGTTATTGCTTCTGATGTTATTGCTGCTGCTGCTGTTATTGTTTCTGATGTTATTGCTGCTGATGCTGTTATTGCTTCTGATGTTATTTCTGCTGCTGCTGTTATTGTTTCTGATGTTATTGCTGCTGCTGTTATTGTTTCTGGTGTTATTTCTGCTGATGCTGTTATTGTTTCTGATGTTATTTCTGCTGCTGCTGTTATTGCTTCTGACGTTATTGCTGCTGCTGTTATTGTTTCTGATGTTATTTCTGCTGCTGCTGTTATTGCTTCTGATGTTATTGCTGCTGCTGCTGTTATTGTTTCTGATGTTATTTCTGCTGCTGCTGTTATTGCTGCTGCTGTTATTGTTTCTGATGTTACTTCTGCTGCTGCTGTTATTGTTTCTGATGTTATTTCTGCTGCTGCTGCTGTTATTGTTTCTGCTGTTATTTCTGCTGCTGCTGTTATTGTTTCTGATGTTATTGCTGCTGATGCTGCTGTTATTGTTTCTGCTGTTATTTCTGCTGCTGCTGTTATTGTTTCTGATGTTATTGCTGCTGATGCTGCTGTTATTGTTTCTGCTGTTATTTCTGCTGCTGCTGTTATTGTTTCTGATGTTATTTCTGCTGCTGCTGTTATTGCTTCTGATGTTATTGCTGCTGCTGCTGTTATTGTTTCTGATGTTATTTCTGCTGCTGCTGTTATTGTTTCTGATGTTATTTTCTGCTGTTGCTGTTATTGCTTCTGATATTATTGCTGCTGCGGTTATTGCTTCTGATGTTATTTCTGCTGATGCTGTTATTGTTTCTGATGTTATTGCTGCTGATGCTGTTATTGCTTCTGATGTTATTGCTGCTGCTGATGCTGTTATTGTTTCTGATGTTATTGCTGCTGCTGATGCTGTTATTGCTTCTGATGTTATTGCTGCTGATGCTGTTATTGCTTCTGATGTTATTGCTGCTGCTGCGGTTATTGTTTCTGATGTTATTGCTGCTGATGCTGTTATTGCTTCTGATGTTATTGCTGCTGATGCTGTTATTGCTTCTGATGTTATTGCTGCTGCGGTTATTGTTTCTGATGTTATTGCTGCTGCTGCTGTTATTGCTTCTGATGTTATTGCTGCTGCTGCTGTTATTGCTTCTGATGTTATTGCTGCTGATGCTGTTATTGCTTCTGATGTTATTGCTGCTGCGGTTATTGTTTCTGATGTTATTGCTGCTGCTGCTGTTATTGCTTCTGATGTTATTGCTGCTGCTGCGGTTATTGCTTCTGATGTTATTGCTGCTGTTGCTGCTGTTATTGCTTCTGATGTTATTGTTGCTGCTGCGGTTATTGCTTCTGATGTTATTGCTGCTGCTGCGGTTATTGCTTCTGATGTTATTGCTGCTGCTGCTGTTATTGCTTCTGATGTTATTGCTGCTGCTGCTGCTGTTATTGCTTCTGATGTTATTGCTGCTGCTGCTGTTATTGCTTCTGATGTTATTGCTGCTGCTGCTGTTATTGTTTCTGATGTTATTTCTGCTGATGCTGTTATTGCTTCTGATGTTATTGCTGCTGCTGCTGTTATTGCTTCTGATGTTATTGCTGCTGCTGCTGTTATTGCTTCTGATGTTATTGCTGCTGCTGCTGTTATTGCTTCTGATGTTATTGCTGCTGCTGTTATTGTTTCTGATGTTATTTCTGCTGCTGTTATTGCTTCTGATGTTATTGCTGCTGCTGCTGTTATTGTTTCTGATGTTATTGCTGCTGCTGCTGTTATTGCTTCTGATGTTATTGCTGCTGCTGCTGTTATTGCTTCTGATGTTATTGCTGCTGCTGCTGTTATTGCTTCTGATGTTATTGCTGCTGCTGCTGTTATTGTTTCTGATGTTATTGCTGCTGCTGCTGTTATTGCTTCTGATGTTATTGCTGCTGCTGCTGTTATTGTTTCTGATGTTATTGCTGCTGCTGCTGTTATTGCTTCTGATGTTATTGCTGCTGATGCTGTTATTGTTTCTGATGTTATTTCTGCTGATGCTGTTATTGTTTCTGATGTTATTTCTGCTGCTGTTATTGCTTCTGATGTTATTGCTGGTGCTGCGGTTATTGCTTCTGATGTTATTGCTGCTGCTGCTGCTGTTATTGCTTCTGATGTTATTGCTGCTGCTGCTGTTATTGTTTCTGATGTTATTTCTGCTGCTGCTGTTATTGCTTCTGATGTTATTGCTGCTGATGCTGTTATTGTTTCTGATGTTATTTCTGCTGCTGCTGTTATTGCTTCTGATGTTATTGCTGCTGCTGCTGTTATTGTTTCTGATGTTATTGCTGCTGCTGCTGTTATTGTTTCTGATGTTATTTCTGCTGCTGCTGTTATTGCTTCTGATGTTATTGCTGCTGCTGCTGTTATTGCTTCTGATGTTATTGCTGCTGCTGCTGTTATTGTTTCTGATGTTATTGCTGCTGCTGCTGTTATTGTTTCTGATGTTATTTCTGCTGCTGCTGTTATTGCTTCTGATGTTATTGCTGCTGCTGCTGTTATTGTTTCTGATGTTATTGCTGCTGCTGCTGTTATTGCTTCTGATGTTATTGCTGCTGATGCTGTTATTGCTTCTGATGTTATTGCTGCTGCTGCTGTTATTGTTTCTGATGTTATTGCTGCTGCTGCTGTTATTGTTTCTGATGTTATTGCTGCTGCTGCTGTTATTGCTTCTGATGTTATTGCTGCTGCTGCTGTTATTGTTTCTGATGTTATTTCTGCTGCTGCTGTTATTGCTTCTGATGTTATTGCTGCTGCTGCTGTTATTGCTTCTGATGTTATTGCTGCTGATGCTGTTATTGCTTCTGATGTTATTGCTGCTGCTGCTGTTATTGCTTCTGATGTTATTGCTGCTGCTGCTGTTATTGCTTCTGATGTTATTGCTGCTGCTGCTGTTATTGCTTCTGATGTTATTGCTGCTGCTGTTATTGCTTCTGATGTTATTGCTGCTGCTGCTGCTGCTGTTAATGTTTCTGATGTTATTTCTGCTGATGCGGTTATTGTTTCTGATGTTATTGCTGTTGCTGCGGTTATTGTTTCTGATGTTATTTCTGCTGCTGCTGTTATTGCTTCTGATGTTATTGCTGCTGCTGCTGTTATTGTTTCTGATGTTATTTCTGCTGCTGCTGTTATTGCTTCTGATGTTATTGCTGCTGCTGCTGTTATTGTTTCTGATGTTATTTCTGCTGCTGCTGTTATTGTTTCTGATGTTATTTCTGCTGCTGCTGCTGTTATTGCTTCTGATGTTATTTCTGCTGATGCTGTTATTGTTTCTGATGTTATTTCTGCTGCTGCTATTATTGCTTCTGATGTTATTGCTGCTGATGCTGTTATTGTTTCTGATGTTATTGCTGCTGATGCTGTTATTGCTTCTGATGTTATTGCTGCTGTTGCTGCTGTTATTGCTTCTGATGTTATTGCTGCTGCTGATGCTGTTATTGTTTCTGATGTTATTGCTGCTGCTGATGCTGTTATTGTTTCTGATGTTATTGCTGCTGATGCTGTTATTGCTTCTGATGTTATTGCTGCTGCTGATGCTGTTATTGTTTCTGATGTTATTGCTGCTGATGCTGTTATTGCTTCTGATGTTATTGCTGCTGCTGATGCTGTTATTGCTTCTGATGTTATTGCTGCTGCTGCGGTTATTGTTTCTGATGTTATTGCTGCTGCTGCTGTTATTGCTTCTGATGTTATTGCTGCTGATGCTGTTATTGCTTCTGATGTTATTGCTGCTGCTGCTGTTATTGTTTCTGATGTTATTTCTGCTGCTGCTGTTATTGCTTCTGATGTTATTGCTGCTGCTGCTGTTATTGTTTCTGATGTTATTGCTGCTGCTGCTGTTATTGCTTCTGATGTTATTTCTGCTGCTGCTGTTATTGTTTCTGATGTTATTGCTGCTGCTGCTGTTATTGCTTCTGATGTTATTGCTGCTGCTGCTGTTATTGCTTCTGATGTTATTTCTGCTGCTGCTGTTATTGCTTCTGATGTTATTGCTGCTGATGCTGTTATTGTTTCTGATGTTATTTCTGCTGCTGCTGTTATTGTTTCTGATGTTATTGCTGCTGCTGCTGTTATTGTTTCTGATGTTATTTCTGCTGCTGCTGTTATTGCTTCTGATGTTATTGCTGCTGCTGCTGTTATTGTTTCTGATGTTATTTCTGCTGCTGCTGTTATTGCTTCTGATGTTATTGCTGCTGCTGCTGTTATTGCTTCTGATGTTATTGCTGCTGCTGCTGTTATTGTTTCTGATGTTATTGCTGCTGCTGCTGTTATTGTTTCTGATGTTATTTCTGCTGCTGCTGTTATTGCTTCTGATGTTATTGCTGCTGCTGCTGTTATTGTTTCTGATGTTATTTCTGCTGATGCTGTTGCTATTGCCTCTGATGTTATTGTTGTTATTGCTGCTGCTGCTGCGGTTATTGTTTCTGATGTTATTGCTGCTGCTGCTGTTATTGCTTCTGATGTTATTGCTGCTGCTGCGGTTATTGCTTCTGATGTTATTGCTGCTGCTGCGGTTATTGCTTCTGATGTTATTTCTGCTGCTGCTGTTATTGTTTCTGATGTTATTTTCTGCTGTTGCTGTTATTGCTTCTGATGTTATTGCTGCTGCTGCTGCGGTTATTGTTTGTAATGTTATTGCTGCTGCTGTGGTTATTGCTTCTAATGTTATTGCTGCTGTTATTGCTTCTGCTGTTATTGCTGCTGTTATTGCTTCTGATGTTATTGCTGCTGCTGCGGTTATTGTTTCTAATGTTATTGCTGCTGTTATTGCTTCTGATGTTATTTCTGCTGCTGCTGTTATTGCTTCTGATGTTATTGCTGCTGCTGCTGTTATTGCTTCTGATGTTATTGCTGCTGCTGCTGTTATTGCTTCTGATGTTATTGCTGCTGATGCTGTTATTGCTTCTGAAGTTATTGCTGCTGCTGCTGTTATTGCTTCTGATGTTATTGCTGCTGCTGTTATTGTTTCTGATGTTATTTCTGCTGCTGCTGTTATTGCTTCTGATGTTATTGCTGCTGCTGCTGTTATTGCTTCTGATGTTATTGCTGCTGCTGCTGCTGTTATTGCTTCTGATGTTATTGCTGCTGATGCTGTTATTGCTTCTGAAGTTATTGCTGCTGCTGCTGTTATTGCTTCTGATGTTATTGCTGCTGCTGTTATTGTTTCTGATGTTATTTCTGCTGCTGCTGTTATTGCTTCTAATGTTATTGCTGCTGCTGTTATTGCTTCTGATGTTATTGCTGCTGCTGCTGTTATTGCTTCTGATGTTATTTCTGCTGCTGCTGTTATTGTTTCTGATGTTATTTCTGCTGCTGCTGTTATTGCTTCTGATGTTATTGCTGCTGCTGCTGTTATTGTTTCTGATGTTATTTCTGCTGATGCTGTTATTGCTTCTGATGTTATTGCTGCTGCTGCTGTTATTGCTTCTGATGTTATTGCTGCTGCTGCTGCTGTTATTGCTTCTGATGTTATTGCTGCTGCTGCTGTTATTGCTTCTGATGTTATTTCTGCTGCTGCTGTTATTGCTTCTGATGTTATTGCTGCTGCTGCTGTTATTGCTTCTGATGTTATTGCTGCTGCTGCTGTTATTGCTTCTGATGTTATTGCTGCTGCTGCTGTTATTGCTTCTGATGTTATTGCTGCTGCTGCTGTTATTGCTTCTGATGTTATTGCTGCTGCTGCTGTTATTGCTTCTGATGTTATTGCTGCTGATGCTGTTATTGCTTCTGAAGTTATTGCTGCTGCTGCTGTTATTGCTTCTGATGTTATTGCTGCTGCTGTTATTGTTTCTGATGTTATTTCTGCTGCTGCTGTTATTGCTTCTGATGTTATTGCTGCTGCTGCTGTTATTGCTTCTGATGTTATTGCTGCTGCTGCTGTTATTGCTTCTGATGTTATTGCTGCTGCTGCTGTTATTGCTTCTGATGTTATTGCTGCTGCTGCTGTTATTGCTTCTGATGTTATTGCTGCTGCTGCTGTTATTGCTTCTGATGTTATTGCTGCTGCTGCTGTTATTGCTTCTGATGTTATTGCTGCTGCTGCTGTTATTGCTTCTGATGTTATTGCTGCTGCTGCTGTTATTGCTTCTGATGTTATTGCTGCTGCTGCTGTTATTGCTTCTGATGTTATTGCTGCTGCTGCTGTTATTGCTTCTGATGTTATTGCTGCTGATGCTGTTATTGCTTCTGATGTTATTGCTGCTGCTGCTGTTATTGCTTCTGATGTTATTGCTGCTGCTGTTATTGTTTCTGATGTTATTGCTGCTGCTGCTGTTATTGCTTCTGATGTTATTGCTGCTGCTGCTGTTATTGTTTCTGATGTTATTGCTGCTGCTGCTGTTATTGCTTCTGATGTTATTGCTGCTGCTGCTGTTATTGCTTCTGATGTTATTGCTGCTGCTGCTGTTATTGCTTCTGATGTTATTGCTGCTGCTGCTGCTGTTATTGCTTCTGATGTTATTGCTGCTGCTGCTGTTATTGCTTCTGATGTTATTGCTGCTGCTGTTATTGCTTCTGATGTTATTGCTGCTGCTGCTGTTATTGCTTCTGATGTTATTGCTGCTGCTGCTGTTATTGCTTCTGATGTTATTGCTGCTGCTGCTGTTATTGCTTCTGATGTTATTGCTGCTGCTGCTGTTATTGCTTCTGATGTTATTGCTGCTGCTGCTGTTATTGCTTCTGATGTTATTGCTGCTGCTGCTGTTATTGCTTCTGATGTTATTGCTGCTGCTGCTGTTATTGCTTCTGATGTTATTTCTGCTGATGCTGTTATTGCTTCTGATGTTATTGCTGCTGCTGCTGTTATTGCTTCTGATGTTATTGCTGCTGCTGCTGTTATTGCTTCTGATGTTATTGCTGCTGATGCTGTTATTGCTTCTGATGTTATTGCTGCTGATGCTGTTATTGCTTCTGATGTTATTGCTGCTGCTGCTGTTATTGCTTCTGATGTTATTGCTGCTGCTGTTATTGTTTCTGATGTTATTGCTGTTGCTGCTGCGGTTATTTTTTCTGATGATATTTCTGCTACTGCTGTTGCTGCTGCCGTTATTGCTGCTGCCGTTATTGCTGCTGCTGTTATTGCTTCTGATGTTATTGTTGCTGCTGCTGTTATTGCTGCTGTTGCAGAGCAAGTACGGGACCAATACATACACGACACGTTGCTGTGAGAAAGTAAGACATGCTGCTGCTGTACAATATAGCATACACAAATTACTCTTAGCAGATCCATACAGGTGAAGCTGGGGTAGGTGGAGGGTTTCTGAAAGCGTGCTGCACTGCTACAGCAAATGCTGACCAGTATTTGATGGTTGAGCAGCGAGCTCTTTGGCTACTGTTACAGCATTTCTGTTTATATATAAAATTTTCTGTATATATAATATTTCCAATTGAGAAATGTATATATATACATAATTATATAAATAAAAAGTATGGATTTTTAAGATGCAGCTTGTTTTTGACAGTGTGTTTCAGGCTAGTCTGAGCCAGGTCTTCAGGTCTGAAGGAAAACAGAAAAAGAAAAACAACTCTCTAAATGTGTTTTCCTACTTCAGTGTTCCCAGAATACTGTTCTGTGCCATAATCAAACACAAACAATCTTCATAACTCAGTCAGCCAAACACGCAGAGACAAAATACCACCCTTTGGTCCATGAATAATTAATAACGCTCATTTTCACACATCAAGAGATGCAGCGATCTGATTGGCTGATGAGAGGAACAAACACAAGCAGGACTCAAACAGCCTCAGGAAAATCTGCTTGCTCAGAGCTTCCTATTTTAATTGAGCTCTCTGATATATTTTTAATTAATCCAGACACAAATGAATGAATTGTTGTCAAAAAGTAACAATTTACAGCTTAAAAAATGTATGAGAAATTTTCATATTGAGTTTCTGGAGAAACATGCAGGAGAGTTAAAGTTTCAATTTATTTTCCATTAAATCTCACTGCTGTTAAAGTGCCCCTATTGTGCGTTTTGGGATATTACCTTTCATGCAGTGTGTAATAGAGCTGTTTGTGAATGTAAAAGGTCTGCAAAGTTTCAAAGATTATTGTCTCCAGAAGAAAGAATCGATTCTGAACTGCCTGAAATGAGTTGTTAGTAATTCAGTCTCACTTCCTGCTGAATCTATGTAGGTTTGTAAATAATTTGCATAATACCAGCCTGTGGTTTTCATTGTGGTTCTTCTTTGCCCCCAAACACTGCAGTTGTATCTGAGACTGGAAGAGTTTGGTTTGTGTTGTTCATTTTGAGAAGACGCTGTTTTCTGCTGCCAAAGCAAATCCACTTCGAGATTGAGATTGATACGGTAAAACCGACGCCATCATTACTATTCGTATCACTGTGAATCAAGTTGTGAAGAAGGGCTGAAATTCAAATATAATAATTAGCGTTTGGTTTCTCACCAATCACAACAGACTGGGCCATTTGACAAATCAGAGCAGATCAGGCTCTCAGAAAGGCGGGGCTTAGAGATGCAGAATCTTCAAATGAACCATTTCAGACACTGTGAGAAAAAGCTGATGCTGCATTATCTATAATAAATTAAAGTGTTTTTGACCTTGGATGCATGTAAACCTGTTGTACGAGAAATGATGAGCCTTTAAAAATAGCATAACAGGGCACTTTATAAGAAAACACATGCATTAATGAGATTTCATTCCTCTGAAATGAAGAAAACACACTTTCTCCACTGCAAATGCTATATCATCAACTCAGTGCACCAAGAACATGTTATAATTATGTGTGCATTAATACGAGATATATATAAGCCGTTCTTGATCATGTTCTGGAGATGTGCATTATGGATTGGTTGGATTGAATCCCACAGTGGTGCAAATCAAGCTCATGTCACGAATGAGAGCTTCACACAGTGTGGAGTGGGTGGTTTGCTATGATCATGTACGATATGTTATTATTCTCACAGGAATGCTTACAGCCGATGTTCACTGACCTGAAACATCACCAGAGAGAGATATATATTGTGGCTATTGGGATACTAATGGAAACCCAAAGGAACATCTTACTGCCTTCTTGTATCTCACTGCGTTCCCAACACAGTCTCAGAAGTTTGTTCTAAAATCCTTTGGAGAAATGAAAATAGAAAGAAATGAGACATAGATGACATGTACAGTAAAACTGCACAGCTATAAAATGAATGTGGATAGCAGCTCAAAGCATTGGATGAGAAATATATATATACACTGTTTATATACAGGAGTCTTTTTATAAGAAAACCTTCTAAGAAGCAAAAATCACCCTCCATTTACTCTCATTGATGTCTAGAAGAAACAACTGAAGTATGAAAAAGAAGCGTGACAACACCCGCCCCCGTAAAATATGATGAAAAAAAATGTATTGCATTAATAAGAATCTAATGAGAAAAAACCCAAAAGCAAGATGTCAGGACACATTACATTAATGGGAATTTGGAGGGAATATGTTTAATTGTCATGAAAATAATGTTTCATTGCAAAAAACCTTAATAGGATTTTTTTCCCCCAATATCCAAAATGTCAATTCCTATTTTTCCTTTGATTTTAAGGGTGAAATATGACCTGGACATGTTTTTTTGTGAGATTCATCCACTAATGAAATATATCAGAAGACAAAAATACGCTAAAAATGTGTCTCGTGTGTTTTTGGGTCCAAATAGCACCTCAAATTTCCTCAGAAGTTCCATTTGCGAGATGATTTTCTTCAGCTCCATCCGTCTCACACACGCCTGCCAAAACAACACTTTCAACACACACACGTAAGTGTAAGAGCGTGTGTGTGTGTTTAGTGTCTCCATCCGTTATATCCTCCTGTGAGGACGTCACGCCTGCTAAACATTGCTTAATGTTCCCGAAATGTGTCCTTCCATTTCTGCTGCGTTCTTAAAGGCTGATTTTAATTCAGCAATGATTTATTAAACATGCCTAATAAAGTCATTAGAACATTGTGGAGGGTTTAAAGGGACCGTTCAACCCTTTATAATAACTCTGTCATTCTGTCATTTTCTTCATGTTGTTCCAAACCGTACAACATTCCTAGCATGAATGATGCACCAAAAATACTCAGATTAATTGATTACATTGAATATTTTACATTGATTACATTAAAATATATAGTTGGGGAAAGTTACTTTTAAAAGTTTTAACTTTGCAAGTAATGCATTACGTTACTTTTGCGCTACTTTTTTGCACCTGCATGGGCTGCGCTTGCTTGTTTGTTTTTAAATATTGAAGATCAGCTGCAAAGACTTTGGTTAAAAATGGGACATTAAATACATAAAGTATATGCACCTTACTCCCGATTTCTCTCAACACAGGTTCAGAAGAGCTGTCAGTCAATAAATGGGAAAACTAAGTAACTTGGATTACTTATTTTAAAAAGTAACTTAGATATTCTGTTATAAATTTAAAAATAATGTTACTTTAATAGTTACTTGAAAAAAGTAATCCGATTACATAACTTATGTTACTTGTAGTGCATTACCCCCAACACTGCTAATAATAAATTGAATAAATGAATAAACAAATATTACTGTGTATGTGTGTGTGTGTGTGTATGTATATTATATATATATATATTATATTATATATATATATATATATATGCACTATGTATGTTAATGCTTGTTAGAAGAAATCATCCAGGTAAGATAACAGTTTGTAGTTGAATATGAGCATGAAATTTAAAGGGATAGTTCACCCAAAAATGAAAATTTGATGTTTATCTGCTTACCCCCAGTGCATCCAAGATGTAGATGACTTTTTTTCTTCAGTCGAACGCAAATTATGATTTTTAACTGCAACCGCTGCCGTCTGTCAGTCAAATAATAGCAGTGATCGGGGAACTTGAACAATAAGATTCGAAAAAACTTCCATAGACAAATCCAAATTAAACCCTGCGCCTCGTGACGACACACTGATGTCCTAAGACACGAAACGATCGGTTTGTGCGAGAAACTTCGTTCAACTTCCGGTTAGTGAGGTCTGATCGCGCTCTGACAACGGAAGTGATGTCTCTCGCTCATTGAAGTATATGGGCGAGACATCACTTCCGTCATCACAACGCATTTTTTGACCTCACTAACAGGAAGCTGAACGAAGTTGGACATAGTGGTGTATTAGAGGTAAAAATTATATAAATACTGTTCGGTTTCTCGCACAAACCGATCGTTTCGTGTCTTAGGACATTAATGTGTCGTCACGAGCCGCAGGTTTTAATTTTGATTTGTCTAAGCAAGTTTTATTTACTGTTATAGTTGAAGTTCCCATCTACTGCTATTATTTGACTGACAGACGGCAGCGGGTGCAGTTAAAAATCATAATTTGCGTTCGACTGAAGAAAAAAAGTCATCTACATCTTGGATGCACTGGGGGTAAGCAGATAAACATCAAATTTTCATTTTTGGGTGAACTATCCCTTTAAGAGCTTCAGAATATGATAATCCTTTTTTGTTCCACAGAAGAAAGAAAGTCATACAGGTTTGTAATGACATGAGGGACAGTAAATGATGACAGAATGATCATTTCTGGCTGAACTATCCCTTTAAACACATCAACAAACAAACACAATGTACTCATGCAGTGTGAGTTCTCTGGTTATTAACCCACACACACTCCTGAATGGGATAAACAGAATCAGACACAATGGCCTTAAGCATTGTGCGTTGTGTCTTAAAATAGCGTTATTCTTCAGCGAGCGAACGCACACGACTGCAGGCTCTCTGGTGGTCTTTGAACAGCAGGCTGAGGATGTCAAACAATACAAGAGCGAACGTTCGTCAGGTGCCCAGATGCCCGGCAATTTAACAGGCATACAAACTCACAAAAAGGTAAATTGTTGCAAAAAAGATTTCTATAAAAAACATTTAGGTGTTTTGAATAAGTAATTCATGTGCTAAGAATTCATAATGTCATCCATGCAATCCATGTTTTCTCCAAATATTATTCCAAATGTAATTTCTGCACACATTAGGTCAAGCTAGTTAGTTCTGACACAATTGAATATGTTTTCGTTTCACATGCACCATCACAGCCGTGCAGACGTTCACCCTGTAAACGCAGCACTGGATTGTACAGAAACAGCACAGTCATGGTGTGATTTATAATCCAGAAAAATTAAATGTATCACAGTTTCCACAGAAATATGAAGCAGCACAACTGTTTTCAACATTGATAATAATCAGAAATGTTTCTTGAGCAGCAAATCATCATATTAGAATGATTTCTGAAGGATCATGTGACACTGAAGTCTAGAGTAATGATGCTGAAAATTCAGATCTGATCACAGGAATAAATGACCTTTTAAACATATATTCACATAGAAAACAGCTATTTTAAATTCTAATAATATTTCACAATATTACTGCTTTTGCTGTATTTTTGTTCAAATAAGTGCAGTTTTGGTGAGAAGAAGAGACTTGATTTTGAAAATTGTTATATTATATTATATTATATTATATTATATTATATTATATTATATTATATTATATTATATTATATTATATTATATTATATTATATTATATTACAACTGAGCAGAAGAAATAGAAATGTGTTCACTTTTAATGCATCTACAGAAAGCGGGACACAGAGAGAGAGAGACACGCGTATCTTATCTTCCGCTCAGCTGTGTGGACTGGCAGCGTGTGTATAGCCTGGGCCCTTTCCGGCTCTGAGTGTGTAAGTGTGTGTGTGTGTAAGTGTGTGTGTGTGTATTCAGGGCCAGAACTACCCAGCTGCAGCCCGGCCTGGTCAGATCTGAGCAGGATAAAGATGCCAGTGGCCTTCCTCCACACACACGCACACCTACACACACACACACACACACACCTACACACACACACACACACACACACACACACACACACACACACACACACACACACACACACACACACACACACACACCTACACACACACACACAGAGTGTGGCAGTTCATAAAAAGGACACACACAAACACATACTCACACATTTTAAAGATGTACTCATTAAATTCATTTACTCATCAATAAGTGACTGGCCAATTTGACAAATCTACTGGAGACATTTTTTTATTTTATCTCGCAATTCCAACTTTATATCTCATAATTCCGACTTTATAACTCGCAATTTACATTATAACTCCCAATTCAAACATTATATCTCACAATACTTCATATCTCGCAATTCCGACTTTATAACTCGCAATTCTGACTTTATAACTCGCAATTCAGGCTTTATATCTTACAATTCTGACTTTATAACTCGCAATTCAGGCTTTATATCTTACAATTCTGACTTTGTAACTCGCAATTCTGACTTTATATCTTACAATTCTGACTTTGTAACTCGCAATTCTGACTTTATATCTTACAATTCTGACTTTATAACTCGCAATTCTGACTTTATATCTTACTATTCTGACTTTATAACTCGCAATTCCGACTTTATATCTTACAATTCTGACTTTGTAACTCGCAATTCTGACTTTATATCTTACAATTCTGACTTTATAACTCGCAATTCTGACTTTATATCTTACAATTCTGACTTTATAACTCGCAATTCCGACTTTATATCTTACAATTCAGGCTTTATATCTTACAATTCTGACTTTATAACTCGCAATTCCGACTTTATATCTCACAATTCAGGCTTTATATCTTACAATTCTGACTTTATAACTCGCAATTCCGACTTTATATCTCACAATTCAGGCTTTATATCTTACAATTCTGACTTTATAACTCGCAATTCCGACTTTATATCTTACAATTCTGACTTTATAACCCGCAATTCTGACTTTATAACTCGCAATTCCGACTTTATATCTTACAATTCTGACTTTATATCTCGCAATTCTGTCTTTATATCTCGCAATTCCGACTTTATATCTTACAATTCAGGCTTTATATCTTACAATTCTGACTTTATAACTCGCAATTCCGACTTTATATCTCACAATTCAGGCTTTATATCTTACAATTCTGACTTTATAACTCGCAATTCTGACTTTATATCTTACAATTCTGACTTTATATCTCGCAATTCTGACTTTATATCTCGCAATTCCGACTTTATATCTTACAATTCTGACTTTATATCTCGCAATTCTGACTTTATATCTCGCAATTCAGGCTTTATATCTTACAATTATGACTTTATAACTCGCAATTCTGACTTCATATCTTACAATTCTGACTTTATATCTCGCAATTCTGACTTTATATCTCGCAATTCTGTCTTTATATTTCACAATTCCGACTTTATATCTTACAATTATGACTTTATAACTCGCAATTCTGACTTTATATCTCGCAATTCTGACTTTATATCTCGCAATTCAGGCTTTATATCTTACAATTCTGACTTTATAACTCGCAATTCCGACTTTATATCTTACAATTCTGACTTTATAACTCGCAATTCTGACTTTATATCTCGCAATTCTGACTTTATATCTCGCAATTCAGGCTTTATATCTTAGAATTCTGACTTTATAACTCACATTTGACATTATAACTCACAATTCCGACATTATATCTCGTAATTCCGACTTTATAACTCGCAATTCCAACATTATATCTCACAATACTTCATATCTCACAATTCCGACTTTATAACTCGTAATTCTGACTTTATAACTCGCAATTCCGACATTATATTTCGTAATTCCAACTTTATATCTCACAATTCCGGCTTTATAACTCACAATTCCGACATTATCTCGTAATTTAAACTTTATAACTCGCAATTCCAATTTTATATCTCGCAATTCAGGCTTTATATCACACAATTCTGACTTTATATCTTGCAATTCTGACTTTATATATTAGAATTCTGACTTTATATCTTGCAATTCTGACTTTATATATTAGAATTCTGACTTTATATCTCGCAATTCCGGTTTTATAACTCACAATTACGACTTTATAACTCACAATTCTGACTTTATATCTCACAATTCTGACTTTATATCTCGCAATTCTGACTTTATATCTCGCAATTCTGACTTTATATCTCGCAATTCTGACTTTATATCTTGCAATTCTGACTTTATTACTCATAATTCTGACTTTATATAACACAATTCTGACTTTATATATTAGAATTCTGACTTTATATCTTGCAATTCTGACTTTATATCTCGCAATTCCGGTTTTATAACTCACAATTACGACTTTATAACTCACAATTCTGACTTTATATCTCGCAATTCTGACTTTATATCTCGCAATTATAACAAATTTGCAATTGTGAGATAAAAAGTCACAATTACCTTTTTTATTTTTTTATTTAGTGGTGGAAACAAGCTTCCATTTGTAAATGTGTAAGAAAACCACATAATGTTAGTTAATGCAATACATAGTAATGGGACCTTAGTGTGAATGTGAAGTGTTACCAAAATATTTAAGTGCATAACTTGGTTTTAGATCTAATAATAATAATAATAATAATAATAATAATAATAATCATTTACTCACCCTCACCCTGGTTCCACACCCACATGACTTGCTTTCTTCTGTTGAACACAAAAGATGTTTAAGAGGTAATATTTTCCATAAATCACAAAAAGCACCATAATATTAAGTCCACATTGAACACGTATACTGTTTGTGTGCGATCATTTGGTCGAGTCTGTCGTTTGACCTCTCAAGCTAAATTAATAGTTTCTCATTTTCACCACAGACCTTTACAATCAATGACATATTGACCTCTCACACTTAAATATAATCATATTACTACAATAATTCAGCACGACTGACACAGAAAGATGATCAAAGTGCATTTCATTAATACACACACACACACATTGTGATAGTGTCACTGTGTGCGTTTGTGGTCTTCGCTCCTTGAAATAATGACAACAGGCTCCAGTATAAACAAAGCGTTTGAATATTCATCACATTATTTTCATTTCATATCTATTAATTAGAGGTGTGTCTGAGAGTGTTTGGAGATTGTCATCACTTCCGTAATTAAAATATCAGAGCTAGAGGCAAGGAAATCAACAGACACACACACACACACACACACACACACACACTCCAGAGAGATTCCACAGACACCTCATCAGAGAGACGGAATCAACAGAATGGGTGACATCATCAGGGTGGAATGAAAGCCACTGTGACATCATCACATGTGACCAGCTCGGAATGCGTCTGGAACTGAGATGACAAAACAAAACAAAACTCTAATGAAGACTGCAGGGAAAAGGTCAGGTCATGTGACTTCAGTAATAAATTACACTGGAAAGGCTTTTATGCTTATACAGCCAAAAAATGAATTCAGAAAATAAAAACATGTTCATATAATATGAGGTGTATTGAACTGTAAGAATTACATTGACTAGATAATAGATTACATTAAAATCTATACACACTGTATTTTTTGTGAAATGCATACATTTTATACACATACATGAAAACTGAAACTTTTTCTCTGGTTTCTCTTACACTCTTGACCTGATGTGTGTGAATATCCTGGATGAGTGTCCTGCATTTAACAGCCTGAAGCGCACACACACACACACACACACACACACACACACACACACACCCTTTGGATGTTGGCAGGAGTTCTCCTCTGACTGGCATTTGACATTTTCATCCCGGCACAAAGAAAAATAACCCATTAAGAACAGACGTGATTCTCCTCATTATAAACACTGTGTGTGTGTGTGTGTGTGTGTGTGTGTGTGTGTGTGTGTGTGTGTGTGTGAGAGAGAGAGAGAGAGAGAGACCGTATTAGATGATACAATCAGACTAAGACATTGCAGAAAAAATTAAGTGTCATTTTCTCAACAGCCTCAGAAGATCTACAGCTCCTGTCAAACCTCTGCGAAAGATCTCAAAGAAAGACAGAGAACTGAAATTCCTTAGAGGGAAAAAAGAATGAATAACTTAAAAAGAATAAATTACTTATTGTTTCATAAAAGTAAATAAATTATATTGTTCCAAATATTCTCATATTATTATTACAATTATTTTATATTATAAATACATATACATTTATTTTAAACAATTTAATATGTAAATATATAAATGAAATAATATACTGTATATATTTCAATCATGACAACACTTGGAATAGTTTTAGCATGTTATTAAATATGGCAGTGTTAATGTATTTAGTCTTGGAGGATTAGATCTGCTGGTTCTGTAGACTTACTACAGCTAATAGATACACAAACACACTGCTGTGAGCATGTAAGATCTGCTGCTGCTGCATAAATAGACATAAATACAATACACAGACAGACATAAAAGGTGGAGGGGTTCAGAGGAGCTAACCTACAGCAAACAATGAACCTGACTAAACCAAACCAAAATGTATTCAGACGCCTTGAACATTTCATTCATTAATTCAGTTTATTCACTATAGTTCAAAAATGGTGATAAAATATGACAAGATCTCAGAGTTAAACTGTGTCAGAAAAACATTAATCTTAATTATGTCAGATAACACTGGTCAAAGTGTCTGAATAATTTTTGGTTCCAAATTTTTATCGATTTTACTGTATGAAGAATTTTTGGGTATAATATGTCACAATTTACTTTATTTTGCTATCCTCACTTACATAAATCAACTATAGTGTCCTGCACACGCTAGTAAAACATATAAAAAATGTCTGAATAATTTTTGGTTTGACTGTATATATATATACATTAATAAATGAAAATAATTATTAATATGGTTAATAAACCATAACACCATGTTATTGCACTATGGATGGTTGTCAGACTGTTGCACTCTAAAAAATAATGTGTTGGCTCAACAACAAACAAAAAAATAGTTTGCATCTATTTTTTTGAGTTATGACAACTTTGAGTGAATTTATGAACCAACAAGCCACATTGAGTTAGAGGAACTTAATTATTGTAGCATAAACACAAATTTTTAAGTTGATTACTCAAAAAAAATGTGTTGCTCCAACAACAAGATTTGTAGCCCTGGAACCAATTCATCTGATCTATGTCAGTTCAAATCAACAGCTATCACAGCACATGCTAAAATAACTAAAATAAAGTCATTGCTTATAGAGTCAATAGTGTTTACCTTCATGCATTTACTCTTCAGCACAAACTTCAACATTACAGAAACTCTTTTAAATGTCAAACATAACAGCATTAAACACTAACAGCTCTTTCCCTTCACTAAAAGCAAATAAATTAACACTTCATTTCAACATTTATTCTCGTTATCCAGTCATTTGCAAAGCACACTGGGAACTAGAAATCCACTGCCTAATATCCGAAGTTATCAAGACAATTTCATTAAAGGATTAGTTCACTTTAAAAATGAAAATTACCCCAAGCTTTACTCACCTTCAAGCCATCCTAGGTGTATATGACTTTATTCTTTCTGACAAACACAATCAGAGATATATTAATAAATATTCTGATGCATCCGAGCTTTATAATGTTTGTGTGCGATAACAACGAGTTTGAAGCTCAAGAGAGTGCCTCTATCCATCATAAACGTACTCCACATGGCTCCGGGGGTTAATAAAGGCCTTCTGAAGTGAAGCAATGCATTTGTGTAAGAAAAACATCCATATTTAACAAGTTATGAAGTAAAATATCTAGCTTACGCCGCCTTCCATATTCAACATGCGAAAAAAACAGAACTGGCGTCAGTTAAGCTTTTTCCGTAAGTTGAATAGGGAAGGTGTCGGACTTCTGAACTGCAAGAGTTTCACACTTTCTTCGTAACTTGAATACAGAAGGCAGTCTGGCTGAAGCTAGATATTTTACTTCATAACTTGTTAAATATGGATGTTTTTCTTACACAAATGCATGGCTTCGCTACAGAAAGCCTTTATTAACCCCCGGAGCCGGGATGGATGGAGGCACTTTCTTCAGCTCATACTTGTAAAATATCTCCAATTGTGTTCATCAGAAAGAAGAAAGTCATATACACCTAGGATAGCTTGAGGGTGAGTAAATCATGGGATAATTTTCATTTTAAAGTGAACTAATCCTTTAAAGGGTTAGTTCACCCAAAAATGATGTCATTAATGACTCCCCCTCATGTCGTTCCACACCCGTAAGACCTCCGTTTATCTTCAGAACACAGTTTAAGATATTTTAGATTTAGTCCGAGAGCTTTCTGTCCCTCCATTGAAAATGTATGTACGGTAGACTGTCCATGTCCAGAAAGGTAATAAAAACATCATCAAAGTAGTCCATGTGACATCAGTGGGTTAGTTAGAAGTTTTTGAAGCATCGAAAATACATTTTGGTCCAAAAATAACAAAAACTACGACTTTATTCAGCATTGCCTTCTCTTCCGGAATCCTTTCCATTGAATTGATTCCACTGAATTGATTCCATTGAATCCTTTCATCTGTTGGTGTTGGTAATGCACTTTTATGTCACCGTGGTTGTTTTTGGCGATTAGGACATCCGCGACATGCACACTTACGCACCGTTTTAAAAAATATAGCAATACCAAAATACAAACAATGTAGAATAGCTTGAACACAGCGTGCATCTCCCTCAGACTGTAAACGAAGCTCGGGCGCACCGGATAACACGTCAGCAGCGCCACTACTGAGTCGTGAACCACACTCCGGAGCAGAAGGGGGCGGTAATGTACCAATAAGATGGATGCCAACTGCCGTAAAACAGGAAAGAAGAAGAAGAAGAAGAAGAAGCAGCGGAGTCATGAACACGGATTGACAACAAACCCGGAAGAGAAGACAATGCTAAATAAAGTCGTAGTTTTATTAATTTTTTTTGGACCAAAATGTATTTTCAATGCTTCAAAATGTCGCAGATGTCCTAATCGCCAAAAACAACCAGGGCGACGTAAAAGTGCATTACCAACGCCGACAGATGAAAGGATTCAATAGAATCAATTCAATGGAATCAATTCAATGGAATCAATACAATAGAATCAATTCAATGGAAAGGATTCCGGAAGAGAAGACAATGCTGAATAAAGTCGTATTTTTTGTTATTTTTGGACCAAAATGTATTTTTGATGCTTTAAAAACTTCTAACTAACCCACTGATGTCACATGGACTACTTTGATGATGTTTTTATTACCTTTCTGGACATGGACAGTATACCGTACAAACATTTTCAATGGAGGGACAGAAAGCTCTCGGACTAAATCTAAAATATCTTAAACTGTGTTCTGAAGATGAACGGAGATCTTACGGGTTTGAAACGACATGAGGGTGAGTCATTAATGACATCGTTTTCATTTTTGGGTGATCTAACACTTTAAGTTACTACAACCTAATTTTTAAAAAAGCCAATTAATGCAGAAATTTGAGTTTAAATTACAGATGATATTAAGTTGGTGTAATGATCAACATTATTATGTCAAAATAATTGTCAACTTAAAAGGTTTAATTCAACTAAGTTAAAGGGATAGTTCACCCAAAAATGAAAATGTGATGTTTATCTGCTTACCCCCAGGTGACTTTGTTTCTTCAGTAGAACATGATGTTTTTTAACTCTAACCGTTGCCATATAATTTGGTCAATGGGAACTTCATCTATAAGAGTAAAAAAAAAACATGCACAGACAAATCCAAATTAAACCCTGCGGCTCATGACGGCACATTGATGTCCTAAGACACGAAACGATCGGTTTGTGCGAGAAACCGAACAGTATTTATATCACGAGCTGCAGGGTTTGTCTGTGCATGTTTTTTTTTACTCTTATAGATGAAGTTCCCATTGACACGCATTATACGACTGACAGACGACAAGGGTTGCAGTTAAAAATCATCATTTGTGTTCTACTGAAGAAACAAAGTCACCTACACCTTGGATGCCCTGGGGGTAAGCAGATGAACATAACATTTTCATTTTTGGGTGAACTATCCCTTTAACTCGCAAGTCGCAACCATGCATTTATTTAAGTTGTGGTCCCCTGAATTACTTTTTAGAGTCGGTTTGTGTGTTCTGAGCTGCTCTTAACATGTGCTCGGGTCTTATGAAGGTTGGTTTCTGCTCATACAGCTGTGATCAGAAGAGTCTCTGATATCCTGCAGTGAGAGAGACAGACAGTGATAGCTTACAGGTTCACTAAAGGCAGGCATTAGACTCAGTCTTCACTTCACTGATAACAGAGCCTTGAGAATCACTTCCAGATATTTAACTAATCACACAGAAACAGCCTCAGCGTGTGTGTGTGTGTTCTCGCTTTCAGCATATCGTTCTGGAAATCTCCCACTAAACTGGAGCGGTTTCATTTAATCACATCTTAATTAAGTCCATAAAACACAGAGTCATGTGACCGCAAGAGTTCATCTGCTGCTCCAGACCGCAGGAAACGCTCAGTGTCGGTAACTCCATCCGGTCGCCACGGAGAACCCAAAACCCCCATAATACAGCACACAGAGAGTTTACCCATGATGCACCACAGAATGGCACAGCATGCCTGAGCCTCGGGCTGCCAAACGCCAATCAATTATTCATCCGCTCTTCATCCTGTCTTCCTCCTCTCCCTCATGGTTCTGGCTTCATCATGCATACTTAAAGCTGAGTCGCGCAGGAGGGACACTATACACGGAAAACATCGTAAAAAACATAATGACTCTCGTTATGAAAACCCGGACAGTTCCTCTGAATTCAGGCACTTGCACGCTACAGAAAGAAATGGCTGCCTCTTTTGATTCTCCTGTTAAACATCCCTTTTATGATCAGGATGATCCCTGATGGAAACTTGTAGTGTGTCACATCTTTACCGGGCACTAAAAGTATGTAGTTCACCAGTGAAGCACATTTTCTGAGTACTAAAAGACATGCATCAGTATTTGACAATGTTAGAGGTGTAAAAATGCATTGATGCATGTATCGATCTGACAGTCAATGTAGCAGTTATGGAGTTTAATATACAGAATTCAATATAATTTGCACACAATACACTTATTCTTTATATAATTCTTGTCCTATTTGTCTAAAATAAAATAAATAAATATTAAAGCTCTCTAAAGTTTGATTGATTTAGATTTTTTCCAAATATATGCTGGAAACACAAATGTAGATGTAAATCATATTTTTGATCAAATAAAATAAAAAATAAAAAGTTGGAGGGACAATACAACTTATACAAAAACTAAAATATAATAAAAATCAAAATTACAAGACATTTTATCCATTAAAAAATTATAATAATTTTTTGTTATTATTTAATTATTATTATTATTATTATTAAACCAGAACATGTGAACATGTTTAATTTTATTTAAGCAATGTTATTGTAATCAAATCAAATTGTTGTAAAAGCATATATTTAAAATAAAATAAAATAATTTTAGATTAAAATTAAAACATTCTAAAAATTATATTATTATTATCTATTATTATAAATCATTATATATATTATCTATTATTATAAATCATACTAATATAATGAAAAAATAAAAATATTTGAACCAATTGTGAACAAATTTTCTTATTTTAATTAATCATGTATATGTATTTAAATAAAATAAAAAATAAAATAAACATTTGGAACACATTTTGTCCATTAAAAAAATAATAATACCATTTTTTGTTATTACTTATTATTATTATTATTATTATTATTATTATTATTATCATTATTAAACCAATTGCAAAATATTGGATTATTGGATATATTTAAAATAAAATAAAATAAAAATCTGAATTTGGAAGACATTTTATATTGAATTAATATAATAATAATAATAATAATAATAATAATTATAATTATAATAATAATAATTTTATATATAAAATGTGATATATATATATATATATATATATATATATATATATATATATATATATATATATATATATATATATAAATTATTATTATTATTATTATTATTATAAATCATATTATAAATCAAAAATAAAAATATTTAACCAATTGTGAACAAATTTACTTATTTTATTTAATGATTTATTTACAATCAAACTGGTGCCAAAGCATATATTTAAAATAAAAAACAATCAAATAAATCAGAAATTGGAAGACATTTTACCCATTAAGAATGATAAAAAATAATTATAAAAACAATTATTATTAGTCGTAGTACAGTCATAAATCGAAAAATAAATCAAAACAAAAAGATATGAACCAATTGTGAACAAATTTAGTTATAATTTCATTTAATAATTTATTTACAATCAAATGGTTGTTCTACACCCAAAACAATCTGTGTCCTCGTATGCCAGACTCCCTGTGTGTCATAATGTTTGTATTAGCATAATTTCATAATTCATAATGACTTCACGGTGAGCTTCACACTTTCAGAAGTGCAGCGGCAGCACTGACTGCAGTCTCAGCACTATATTATCATGGGAATTCAGTCTGTTGAGGACAAAATATCAAAGCAGCGAGATCCTGTTCTTCTCCATTTCCCTTTACCTTCAACACACACAGAACAAACCCGCGAGAGCAAAACCTCACTCTCAGCGCACGCTCTCCATCCAAGAACCGGGAAGTTTTGGTCTGGAAGCGTGATGTTTATGTGCAACAACTCCCACTGTAAACGAGGATCATTAAAACTCTGGCAGAGTCTCAGATTCCTCATATCAATGCTGCACTTTCTAATGTTTTCTCTTTCATATTTCACGGATAATCCCACACGCCTGGCTCTAGTTTTGCTGACCATGTTGTTGGGTTGTCTTAAGCAGCTATGAAATGATGTTAGCATATGTTGTGTCTCGTTGTGAGTCTCGCTGCTCCAGTCCTTTAGGGAGAGAGCTGTAATTACACCAAACACAGATTTCACTCATTAAACTTTCTTTCTGCCCGCTGGAAAGCAGCCCTGCGTTCACACGAGTCCCAATGTGATCTCATTAGTTTCTGTAGGTATGAAAAGTTCTGCCGAATATCCAGACATTTGGATTGACATAAACAGCATCTAGAATGTAAACCAATGAGTAACGCTTTACAATAAGATCAGTTAACATTACACTAGTCAACATGAACTAACAATGAGAAATACTTACAAAGCATTTACTGAACCTAATTAATGTTAAATTCAACATTTAATAATATATCTGTTAATATCATTTAATGGACCTGAGCTAACATACCCTAACAAATAAATAAATACAATAAAAATAAAATAAATCAAAATTTGGAAGACATTTTACCCATTAGTAGTAATAATAATATTAATAATAATAGTAGTTCAACATTTAATAATATATCTATTAATATTATTTAATGGACCTGAGCTAATATGAACTACAAAAATAAAATAAAATAAAATAAAATAAAATAAAATAAAATAAAATAAAATAAAATAAAATAAAATAAAATAAAATAAAATAAAATAAAATAAAATAAAATAAAATAAAATAATAAAATAAAATAAAATAAAATAAAATAAAATAAAAATCTGAATTTAGAAGACATTTTACCCATTATTAATAATAATAATAATGAACAATTATATTATAAATCATAGTTAAAAAAAAAGAAAGATTTGCACCAGTTGTGCAATAAGGTTAGTTAACTACATTAATTAACATTAACTATGATTAATAAATGCTTTAAAAGTATTTTTCATTATTAGTTCATGTTAATTTCAACATTTACTAATACACTATTAAATCAAAAGTTGTGTCTGCTCATATTATTTAATGAATCTGAGCTAAAAGAAACTAACAGTAAACATTTCAAAATAAAATAAACTAAAACAAAATAAAAAATAAATTAGAATTAGGAAGACATTTTACTCATTAATAATAATAATAATAATAATAATAATAATAATAATTTCAATTATAAATCATAGTTAAAAAAAAAGAATATAAATCCAAATTAAATTAAATTAAATTAAATTAAATTAAATTAAATTAAATTAAATTAAATTAAAATTAAATTAATCAGATTTTGGAAGATATGTTGCCTAATAATACTAGTAATAATAATAATAATAATAATAGTTCAACATTTAATAATATATCTATTAATATTATTTAATGGACCTGAGGCTAATATGAACAAAAATAAAATAAAATAAAATAAAATAAAATAAAATAAAATAAAATAAAATAAAATAAAATAAAAAAAAATAAAATAAAATAAAATAAAATAAAATAAAATAAAATAAAATAAATAAATAAATAAATTAGAATTAGGAAGACATTTTACTCATTAATAATAATAATAATAATAATAATAATAATAATAATTTCAATTATAAATCATAGTTAAAAAAAAAGAATATAAATCCAAATTAAATTAAATTAAATTAATCAGATTTTGGAAGATATGTTGCCTAATAATACTAGTAATAATAATAATAATAATAATATTATAATTATATATACAATAAATATTATTGTATTAACTAACATTTTCAAAGATCAGTGGATACTGTAACATGTCTTTGGTTAATGTTAGTTAATGCATTAGGTAAAGTTAACTAATGGGACATTACTGTAAAGTGTTGGAAATGAATGAACTTTAGATCCCGTCTAGAGTTCATTAATAAATAAATTTGCCATTAAAAGTCTTTCTCTGATCATTTAATGAGAAATCATGAGATAAAAAAATGACTAAATAACAAAGATTTTTAGAGTATGTTTTACTCTTTCAGTTTTTTCTACTTCAAAATTTCATGTTTAATTCAAAGTGTTAATTTCCATTTCACTGCAATTAATTGTGAAAGTAAATGTTTTCCGTGTATTTTCACGGTCACAAGACATCTCTGATCATTATTGTGAGAAGGAGTGAGAGACACAGAACTCCAGAGAGCCGTTTTAACACTACACGCTGGATCATGTGATGTGATCATGTGATCACGTGTTAATGATGAGGTTTGTCTTTCAGAAACGACGTTCAGACAGTGGGGCCTTCTCTCTCCGGGAGATGAATATTCATGAGCACCTGCACTTTTACACACTACCGCCGCACATGCCAGAGTTCATCCCGCTCGCGTGTTCAGGGATTGAGCCTGATGATGCGCTTCGGTCGGACGAGGGATACTCAAGAAACGAAACAGTGTTAGCATCAACTCCACTGCTGTCCCACTGTCAACAGCTCCGGCAGTGTGATTCTAGAGCACTCTCTTATAGCATTTATTCATATTTTTCATCGTAGCTTATGTTTTAGTCATTTTGTCATGTGCTGTCATTTTTATTAGCTTTTTCCATATTTCTATTTAGCCTTAATTTATTTTTATTTCAGCTTTAGTTATTTTGTCATGTGCTTTTGTGCTTTTAATAGTTTTTTATATTTCTATTTAATTTTCATTTAATTTTATTTCAGTTTTAGACATTTTGTCATGTGCTTTTGTCCTTTTTAATATATATTTTAAAAATATTTCTATTTAGCTTTAATTTATTTTTATTTCAGCTTTAGTTATTTTGTCATGTGCTTTTGTGCTTTTAATAGTTTTTTATATTTCTATTTAATTTTCATTTAATTTTATTTCAGTTTTAGACATTTTGTCATGTGCTTTTGTCCTTTTTAATATATATTTTAAAAATATTTCTATTTAGCTTTAATTTATTTTTATTTAAGCTTTAGTAATTTTGTCATGTGATTTTATGCTTTAAATAGTTTTCTTATATTTCTATTTCATTTTAATTTATTTCAGCTTTAGTAATTTTGTCGTAATTTTGTCATTTTTAATAGTTTTTTCATATTTCTATTTAGTTTTCAGTTATTTTTATTTCAGTTTTAGTCATTTTGTCATGTGCTTTTGTCCTTTTTAATAGTTTTCTAATATTTATATTTAGCTTTAATTTATTTTTATTTCAGCTTTAGTTATTTTGTCATGTTATTTTGTTATTTTTAATAGTTTTTTAATATTTCTATTAAATTTCAGTTATTTTTATTTCAGCTTTAGTCATTTTGTCATGTTATTTTGTCATTTTTAATAGTTTAATATTTCTATTTAATTTTCATTCATTTTTTTCAGTTTTAGCAATTTTGTGATGTGTTTTTATGCTTTAAATAGTTTTCTAATATTTCTATTTAATTTTAATTTATTTCAGCTTTAGTAATTTTGTCGTGATTTTGTCATTTTTAATAGTTTTTTAATATTTCTATTTAATTTCCAGTTATTTTTTATTTTAGTTTGTCATTTTGTCATGTGCTTTTGTCCTTTTTAATTTTTTTCTAATATTTCTATTTAGCTTTAATTTATTTTTATCTCAGCTTTATTTATTTTGTCATATGATTGTGTGCTTTTAATAGTTTTCTAATATTTCTATTTTAATTTATTTCTGCTTTAGTCATTTTGTCATGTGATTTTGTGCTTTTTAATATTTTTTATATTTCTATTTAGCTTTAGTTTATTTTTATTTCAGCTTTAGTCATTTTGTTTTGTCCTCTTTAATAATTTTTTAATAAAAATATTTCTATTTAGCTTTAATTTATTTTTATTTCAGCTTTAGTAATTGTATGTGATTTTGTGCATTTTAATATATATATATTTTTTCAATATTTCTATTTATCTATAATTTATTTTTCAGTTATATTTCAGTTTTAGTACTTTTGATTAAAAATAATAACACTGAAGTCCAGCAACCAAACAGCAAATGATAAATGATTGTTTCGCAAGCGTACGAATATCAACAGAGTGTTTTACACACATGCCGTTCGCTAAACAGGTTTTTTTTTTTTTTATCATCAACCAGAGTAGAAACTTGACTTTTTGATGCACTTTAATTGCTTTAAAGTGAATGTTTGTAAGCTCTGTCCATTTCTCTGAGTCATATACTCATAATTTCAAATTCATTTCAATCATATCTATATCTTTCTAAGTAGATAGTTAGAAATTTGGAGTTCAGGATCAGCAGCATCAGTCCTGCAGAATAAAGTCTAGTCACAGTGGAGGAGCCCTGAATCAGGATCATCGGAGAACATCAGGACTTACAGATGTACTGGGCTGAACTGTGATACGAGCTCAGCTGTAGAGCACTTCAGCCCGTGAGGCTTTATTGATATATCTACACACACACACACACACAGCAAGCAGCACGTTAACGCCATTAGCATGTCATTAAGAAGCAGATGAGCGCCCAGATGCTGCATGCTTTAGCCTTCCAGCGCCCTGCGTGTGAAGACATGAGCTGAATACCCACACAAACACACAGCTTCAGTCAGTCTGATCAGACTCTCTTCAGGCCGTTCACACCAAGAACGATAACTATAACGATAACCATAAAGATATAGTTCTAAAACCGTTCTAAATATAAAAGAATAGCAGAGTTCACACCACAACTATAACAATAACGACACAAAGAAACATTATCATTGGAATCACTTTCAGAACGTTTTTTTTTTCCCAGCTGATGAACGATAAGAACATTGACAGGCCTTTAGGAGAAAAGATTCTATATGGGATCTTAAAGGGTTCCGTCACATATAGAAGGAAAGGACAAAGAAGAACTCAAACTGAGGGCTGTATATACACAGAGTCTCTACAGGACTGAACAAGGAACAGGTGAATCAAATCAATCAAACAATGAGTCGCTATGACAACAAAAGAGAACATTATAGAAACAATAAGTTACAAACTAACACTGTGTGATCTGGACATTCTACATCTGACATGTTGTTCCTGTCACATGACCTACCAGTGTCACTTCACTGCCATTCACAAATCCTCTCCCGTGGCCTCATGGGATAGTAAAGTGTCAATCAAATGCACACCTCAGAATCTTGCCGAAAATAGTAGGTCCTTTTCGCCTTCTGTTTTTCAAATGCTATGAATTCGATCATACTACTCTGTTGGTGTACTGTTTTTCACATACTATATAGTAGGAAAGTATTAGATATCGGACGCAGCGCAGGATAACTAAAACTAAAACCAAACTGGACGTTACATCCTCATCCTAAACACACGCTCTACTCTTCACCACAATGGGAACCCCTGCAAAACTGCAGCATAACAGAAACCCCTATAAATCAAGACATTACAGAACATTGAACACTAACACGTCACGCCCTATACTAATCCTGTGCAAAACACACACTTAAAGGAGTAGTCCACTTTCAAATTCAAATTTCCTGATAATTTACTCAGCCCCATGTCATCCAAGATGTTCATGTCTTTCTTTCTTCAGTTGAAATGAAGGTTTTTGATGAAAACATACTTCAATGGAGCCCAAACTGTTGAAGGTCAACATTACAGTTTACAGCGATCCCAGACGAGGAATAAGGGTCTTATCCAGAGAAACCATCACTCATTTTCTAAAAAAATTTTTTTTTTAACCATAAATGCTCATCTTGAACTAGCTTTGAACTCCACAGGTCAAAGTTTGAACTAAATTGTCATATACAATATGCTAGTGCAAGTATTCAAACTTTGACCTGTGGAGGGCAGTAATACACTTAGCAGTGTCTACACTGCTCCAATTCAAATAGAGATGAAGCAGAGAGCTAGTTCAAGATTGCATTTATGGTTAAAACCTATACAATTTTACTTTTTTTTTTTTTAGAAAATGAGTGATGGTTTCTCTAGATAAGACTCTTATTCCTCGTCTGGGATCAAGTAGAGCTCTTTGAAGCTGCACTGAAACTGTCATTTGGACCTTCAACCGTCTGGTGCCCATTGAAGTCCACTATAAGGAGAATAATCCTGGAATGTTTTCATCAAAAACCTTCATTTCTTTCTCCAGTGGAGAAAGAAAGACATGAACATCTTGGATGACATGAGGGTGAGTAAATGATCAGGAAACTTGAATTTGAAGTGAACTAATCCTTTGAAGGGATAGTCCACCTAAAAATGAAAATTATCCCATGATTTACTCACCCTCAAGCCATCCTAGGTGTATATGACTTTCTTCTTTTAGACGAACACAATCACAGATATATTTAAATATATCCTGGCTCTTCCAAGCTTTATAATGGGAGTGAATGGGGGGCGAGATTTTGAAGCCCAAAAAAGTGCATCAATCCATCATAAAAATAATTCATATGGCTCCAGGGGGTTAATAAAGGCCTTATGAAGAGAAGCAATGTTTTTATAAACTATAATAAACGGCTGTACACAAGTCGAATTTCTGCAAAAGAGTGACCTCTGACCCGACGCGTGAAGCAGGATGTATCGTAAGTTTCTACGCCTCTCATGGTTCAAACAAATATGGCTGTGCAACAAACTCCAGCTCCTCTTTTCTTATTTAGAAATCCTCCGACATTTCTCTTTAAAAATTCTTATTTTAGACTTTCTAATTCATGAGCAGTGTTTTGTTTTGCTCTATCCTCTGCGCTTTTGCGTTCGTCATTACGTCATGCGTCCGGTCAGAGGTCACTCTTCCGCCACAAATCAATGCGTACATCCATCTGTTGGAAGCTATAGTTCATATAAAAGTTTTAAATATGGATATTTTTCTTACAAAAACCCATTACTTCACTTCAGAAGGCCTTTATTAACCCCCTGGAGCCGTATGGATTACTTTTATGATGGATGAATGCGCTTTTTTGGCCATTCACTCCCATTATAAAGCTCGGAAGAGCCAGGATACTTTTAAAATATATATCAGATTGTGTTCGTCTGAAAGAAGAAAGTCATATACACCTAGGACGGTTTGAGGGTGAGTAAATCATGGGATAATTTTCATTTTTAGGTGAACTATCCCTTTAATGTTAACATTTATTCTCCTTAAAGTGTTTGACGCAAAGCATGCTGGGAACTAGAACTCAAGTCAAGTTCATCTTCATATAATCCGATTTTGAGTTGAACTTTTTTGTATTAAGCACAATGAACTTTCAGTTTTGCAGTCTTTGTTTAACGAGATTTTGTTTAACAAAATATATCCATTTTGAATATTTCATTCGCACATGTGGGCGGCACCAAAACGAAACCCTTTCATCTGATTGGTCAAACCGCCCTGTGTTCTGTACAGTCACTACTCCTACTGTACGACAATATTCTGTCACTAAAGAAATTTTGACATCTGAGATGAAGTTTATACCTAATGAAACAAAAATGAGAACATCCTAGAGTTATAAAACAGCAAATATATTTTTCCTCTGGGAAAGCAAGCAAAGATTTATTTCGCGTTGAGTTTCTCATGAAGTTGTGTGAAACTGAACCAATTGCTCTTGTTACTTTTGCTCTAATCAATAAATTGAATCTCTTTTTCTCTGGCGCTGGGATCTGATTCGTCCCTCCAGACTCCATTGATCGCCTCATCCTTTGTAAGCTTTCTTTGGAAGCGCTTGATTTTAAAGCATTAAAGAAGGAGGTGAGGCGGGGTGGAGAAACACCGATATAGAGCGAGAGAGATTTCACACACACATCAATTCTCTCACGACCTCCACGAAATACATGCTCAACGGTAAGAAGAAATGCCCCTAAAATCAGATCCATCCAATTCTTTAATAACATCTCAGGAGGGCCATTATTGGGAGAGAGAGAGAGACTCATTACACCTCACTGAGAGAGTCATCAAAGTAATGCCTCACAGCCAGAGACACTACAGCACGACTTCACAAGAGCTCACAGAGTCACTACAATACCTCAAGTGCTCATATATCATGAGAATTCAACTTCATTGATGTTTTTAAATAAAAGTTGAGTGTGCAATGCATGTTCACATACTTTAAAGCGCCCCTATTATGCTATTTTAAAGGTTCCTACAACAGGTTTACATGCATCCAAGGTCAAACACTTTGCATTTTTGCATCTGAATTTCAGCACTTGATTCACAGTGATACGAACAGTAATGATGCCGTCGGTTTTACCGTATTTCATCACAGTGGATTTGCTTTGGGAGCAGAAAACGGCGTCTACTCTTCCAGTCTCAGATACAACTACAGCGTTTGAGGGCGGGGCAAAGGAGACAGCGTTCACATCAGCCAATGAAAACCACAGGCTGACATTATGCAAATTAGTTACATTGTTACATATGTATGTAACAGGAAGTGAGACTGGAATTACTGACGACTTGTTTCAGCAGTTCAGAGTCGATTCTTTCTTTTGGGAGAAAATATATTTATTTGTCATTCACATTTTGATCTTAGCATGAAAGGTCATATTTGAAAAAGCGTAATAGGAGTATTTTCTATGTTTTATGATGTTTATTGTAAGTTGTAAGTATTGTAAGTGCAGGTAAGTACATTGTCAACAAAATAAATCTTTAATTATAGCTAGAATGCTGTGTTATTTATATTTATTATTGTACAAAATATATATTGCTGCCTATAAACACTATTCAAACACTATATATATATATATATATATATATATATATATATATATATATATATATATATATATATATATATATATATATATATATATATATATATATATAGGAACATGGTATGTGTGTGTGTGTGTGTGTGTGTGTGTATGTATATATATATATATATTATAGGGATGCACCAATATATTGGACAATCGGTATTTCGGCTTGGTGTAACTAAAATGCTTAAATGCTATATTATATATATATATATATATATATATATTTATATATATATATATATATATATGCACACACACACAATTTTAAGAAATTGTTTAGCAAGGACACATTAAATTGATCAAAAGTGACAGTAAAGACATTTATAATGTTACAAAAGATTCTGTTTCAAAGAAATGCTGTTCTTTTAGAAATTTATATTCTTTGAAGAATCCTGAAAAATTAAATGTATCACAGTTTCCACAGAAATATGAAGCAGCACAACTGTTTTCAACATTGATAATAATCATAAATATTTCTTGAGCAGCAAATCATCATATTAGAATGATTTCTGAAGGATCATGTGACACTGAAGACTGGAGTAATGTGATGCTTTGATCACAGGAATAAATTACAGTTTAACATATATTCACATAGAAAACAGCTGTTTTAAATTGTAATAATATTTCACAATATTGCTGTTTTTACCGTTTTTTAATTAAATATTTTGATTAAATAAATTCTGCCTTGGTGAAACATTTCAATCATCATTGACTGATTTTCCCACCCGCCTCACCTCCTTAATTCTTTAATGAAAATCATTATAATTGATGCTTCAAAAACCCCTGCAATTATTTAATCATGAATATTTAGTTAATTTGGCATAACATCATTGCATATTTACAGTTTTTCATTATATTTCTTCACTAACTTATTATTGTTTGAAAAGCAGGTGGTTCCTCACAGTTCAGCACCACGGACAGCAACACACGCGCTAAAACACAGTCAGGAACCGCTTTTACAGATTAAAGCAGCCATACGCCATATTCCAGCCATCTCACTAACCCTTCAAGAGTCTAGTCTCTCTCGTTTAAGTCTCTACAGAAAGCGAGGGAGCCTCCACAATCCGTCTGTCAGCGCCACCGGAGGCCATAACGATTATGAATGGGCAATAAGACACAGCTGCGCGTGGCCACGTGGAGACCCCGCTTCTCTCATGAGCCAAATGTCATAAAGCAGTAAAACAGCAACTCGTATATATTAACCGGGGAATACAGGAATATGTGAGGAGAAGAAAACCTTTTTAGAGAGTCGAACGCTGAGGAGAAACTGATCCAGAAGAGAACTGATGCATTTATGGCATAGTTTTATGTCATAAGATGAGAGGAGCATGCAACAAAACATCTGAGCATAAATACCATTTTATATTGTTCTTGTAAAGTTTGCTATCCGGTTCTATTCTACACAGTATGCATACATCATATGCATGATATGTGCTTACAGACCGTACACACACATTTCTGTTGCACTATTTTTATTCTAGCCTACTGCATGTAATTGTAGCTCTTATGTGGTGCATGCAAGAGAAAGACAGGAGAAGAGAACAGAAGGAGAGAGAAGGAGTGAGCACTAACCCCTGAAGACCATGTTTCTGTATCTGTAAAGAACGCACGCGAACCCTTAGGGAGGACGCGCTCTTGAGTTCAAAAACACAGACCCAGCGCACTGGAACGGAACCGAACGCGGTCGCTAGGGCGTTGCTATGATGTTCGCTTCCAGTCAAAAGTGTCACGTGTCTGTGTTTTTCTAGTCTGTAGACGTGGCTTGGGCCAATGCGAGTCTGTTGGATTTGTTTCGCCTGATTTATCAACCAGCTGATGATCCCCAAGTAAAGTCATGTGTAGAAAAGACTCCTGATTTGAGGAATCATTTAAAGGTGCTCTATGTAAGTTTTTGACTGTACTAAAGCATAAAAATAACATGATATGTTTGCAGATATTTATTAAACATGCTCAGTTCACATATTTGCGTTTTCTGTTTTTGTTTTGGTCTGTGCAAGAATGCATGTTGCCAATTTACCCAATATTATTTCTCCACCACAGGTTGCCAGTTGGCGGAAAACACATGCAGTGAATTGCAGCCATGGAAGCCAGCGAACAAACTGGGTCAGAGTTTGCAGATTCTACCAGACCTAAAAAGCCTCAGCATCTATCTAAAAATCTCTATGAATGAGAGCATATTAAAACGCAATATCAATACATCATAAATCAACTAATTATCTTACAGTGTGTAAGTCTCCTCGTCTTCCAATGTGAATTGAGTTAGCTCCTGTTGCGGGTCCTCAAACTGGCAACCCGTGAGAGCGTCGAGTCTGAAGAGAAGGGGGCGGGGAAAACAATATTTCGAATGTGGACTGCAGTACCCATTTCAACCACTAGCTGTCATTCTTACATAGAGCACCTTTAAGTCTGGAGCACAAATGAGTTACACGCTTAAAGCGTTTGTTTACCCAAAAATGAAATTTCTGTCATTTATTACTCACCCTTGTGTCATTCCAAACCCGTAAGACCGTCGTTCATCTTTGGAACACAAATTAAGATATTTTTGATTAAATCAAAGACTATATATATATAAATATATACATATATAGAGAGAGAGAGAGAAAGATGGTTCACTCCTATTATAGAAACTGCAACGCGCAATATGGCGGAATACATCCCGCCTTCTAAGTAAAAGAGCCAATCGCTGATTGATAAAGTCATTGCGTTATTGCAGCTGCCATTAGAAGCTCTCGAGAGACTCTCGCTTAGGACTGCACATGCGCATTAGCTCGTCTAGCCTGAAAAATAAGCTTTTTAACGTTATTTGAGCATGAAAAACAACATTTATGGGACAGCTCATGTCAGATTTTGTTGCTGATTTGAAATATGTTATTTAATTGTTCGTAATTGAGTTCGCCAGGTTTTTGAGATATAGATAGGAAAATGGTCTTGAATGCCAAAAATAGCTTTGCAAATATGGCCGCTGAGTGAGCTTCCCTTGAAAGGGACTTTGATAGCATTCGAGAGGTTTTTTTTATCTCCCAAAGAAAGCAGTGAAATGACCACATTCAAAGTCCAGAGAAGTAGTAAAGACATCGTTAAAATAGTCAACGTGGCTACAGTGGTTCAAACCATAATGTTATGAAGCGACGAGAATACTTTGTGCGCAAAAGCAAAACAAAAATAGCGACATCAACAATTTCTTCTCTACCCTGTCAGTCTCCTACGCAGTTGATGCAGTGCAGCACTTCCATGTTTACGTCTGAACGCCGGCTCAGTATTGGCCGACACTGTTCACCATGACGTATATGTGTGATGCTGACATAGGAGATGGCCAGTACAAAAGTTGCGTCCCAAATGGCACACTTACACATATGTACTTATGCACTACAGTATGTACTCATCTGTGTAGTGTGTGAATTTTGGTTATTTTGTCATTTAACATTGGAGACTGATGTCTCCAATATGTAATTAAAGCTGCGACAGTTGAGTGCATGAAGTATCCATCATTCTTCGTTTTTTCCATTAATTTAGTGCATCGTCCAGGTATTTAAAGTGCACTTTTTATTTTTGGAAATTTCAGTGTAAACACACTACTTACACTATTTATACTTAAAAACGTCATAGAATAGAGCATAAGTATGCAAATTGGGATGCACCTAGGCTGCGTTGCACTCCTTCACTCCTCCATCTCATGGACTTGGATGTGCGTCATTGCTTATGTTGCATGAGTGCCCGCTCGTACATAAGGTTTAACTGTAACGCACTAAACCCTTGATCACTTGGAATTCACTATGGCTGATTTATTATTTAAAGGTGCCCTAGAACCAGTTTTTACAAGATGTAATATAAGTCTAAGGTGTCTCCTGAATGTGTCTGTGAAGTTTCAGCTCAAAATACCCCATAGATTTTTTTTAATTAATTTTTTTAACTGCCTATTTTTGGGCATCATTAACTATACACTGATTTTGGCAGCGCACCGCCCCTTTAAATCGTGCACTCCCTGCCCCCCGAGCTCTTGACTATAATACAGTGCATAAACAAAGTTCACACAGCTAATATAACCCTCAAATGGATCTTTACAAGATGTTCATCATGCATATTGCATGCATGCTTCGGATCATGTGAGTATAGTATTTATTTGGATGTTTACATTTAATTCTGAATGAGTTTGATGGTGCTGCGTGGCTAAAGCTAACATTACACACTGTTGGAGAGATTTATAAAGAATGAAGTTGTGTTAAAACTGTGTTAATAATAAAAATAGCGACAGTTTTGTCTCCGTGAATACAGTAAGAAACCATGGTAACTTTAACCACATTTAACAGCACATTAGCAACATGCTAACGAAACATTTAGAAAGACAATTTACAAATATCACTAAAAATATCATGATATCATGGATCATGTGAGTTATTATTGCTCCATCTGATATTTTTCGCTATTGTTCTTGCTTGCTTACCTAGTCTGATGATTCAGCTGTGCACAGATCCAGACGTTACTGGCTGCCCTTGTGTAATGCCTTGAACATGAGCTGGCATATGCAAATATTGGGGGCGTACATATTAATGATCTCGACTGTTGCGTAACAGTCAGTGTTATGTTGAGATTCACCTGTTCTTCGGAGGTCTTTTATACAAATGAGATTTACACAAGAAGGAGGAAACAATGGAGTTTGAGACTCACTGTTTGTCATTTCCATGTACTGAACTCTTGTTATTCAACTATGCCAAGGTAAATTCAATTTTTAATTCTAGGGCACCTTTAAACCCCCTTTTTACTTATGAATTTGTTTAATGCAACATTCTATATGCTTATAAGTTGTTAGAGAAAATATATACAATTCTATAGATGAGCTGATGGAACGAAAAAAGTAAACATTGAAAAATCAATAGTATAAAATTTGACTGTGAACATAAGGTAGCTACAAGTATTATGCAATTGAATCTCAACATAATTAATATATTCTACGCTATTATGTGATTAATTCTCAAAAAAATGAATACATCTTACATTTCAGTTAAGCACGATCTGCTGTGACGTCACAATCAAGTTGAAATGTGGGATATAGAGCTGAATTGAACTGCATCAGAGTAGACTCTGTCAAAATTGAGTAAAGTTCTCTGGTCCACTTCATGAAGAGGAACACACTTCAAAATGGCGGCGGGAAGTTCGCGAGAGCGTGTCTAAAAGTGGAGTGTATCGCTCTGAAGTAGAACATGGAATGTGTCTTAAAAGTAAACTGCGTAGGAGACTCACAGGGTAGAGAAGATATTTTTGTTTTGTTTTGGCGCACAAAAAGTATTCCCGTCGCTTCATAACATTAAGGTTGAACCATTGTTGTTGATAAAAAAAAACAAAACAAAAAAACAAATCTTATTTTGTGTTCTGAAGATGAATGAAGGTCTTAGAGGGTTGGAACGACATGAGGGTGAGTAATTAATGACAGAAATGTCATTTTTGGGTGAACTAACCCTAAGTTAAATTGGTATGGTAAGGGGATTGTTTAAATATATAGAGCAGTGATACTTGCCTTAGCAAACACAGCTAAAAAGCGAAGACCTCTGAGGCAAAGAGCGCACAGTGAGCGCGCATCTCTCCCTCTCTCCCGCGCGCTCTCTCTCTCTCTCTCTCTCTCTCTCTCTCTCTCTCTCTCTCTCTTTCTCTCTCGCGCGTTCAGATTCTTCTTCTCTCTCTCCAGTGGATACTGCAGGGGAACACACGGATTGCCTGTAGGATGGATTGCTGAAACTCCCTTTGCGAGATTATCCATTTATTTCTTTTCATTTCCCTTCCGCCACACTATCTCGTCTCCATCCATCCATCCATGTGTCCGGACGGGTTCTGATTCGGACAGAATGCGGATCCTGGTGTTGATTCCGCTGCTGTGGGGACTCAGTGAAGGGGCTTTTCCCAGCAGTGTCCAAATCGGTGAGTTACACTTCTAACATGACAGACACTTTATTAATCCCACGAGGAATATCGCACTGCAACAGATACAATGCACAGCAGTGCATTTATAATACATACACACAAGGAGCCTATACAAATACAGTACAGAGTCTTAAAATAGGGATGTTAAAGGCTATTTAAAATCATACCAACCTAAAGAACCCTGTATGCTGAAATGGCTCTTTGTGTTGGGGTTTTCACTCTTGCTCTGTTCACCTTATTGGACCCTAAAAAGCTGCTTTTGAGCACCACATTGGGTTGTTCTGCCATTTACAAGCCAATCATGTATGAGCAAAGGACCAAATATAAAAGTTTGGTCAGTGAAAACCTCATTTTGGTTGAGCACTGCTCTTAAAATTTGGGGATGGACACGTCGCTCAATGCCTTTTATATACAAAGCACCCTAACCTGGTGCTATTTTCCCTTAAATGTGATACTGAATGGGTTTACAGTTGTAGTTTAGCATGCATGAGTTGTGCTGGTGTGTGTGTGGTCATCATGATGAAGACTGTGGTCTAAGTGCATGTTTTCTCCATCAGTTCAGGGCATCACTGCAGTATTCTGGATGACCTCTTCCCAATCAAAGTTTCACCATATTTGCAGATTAATATCAACAAACCACTATGCATGCCCACCCACCCCTCTCTCTCTCTCTCTCTCTCTCGCTTGCACACACACACAGTTCCCTCTCTTTTTGCAGGATGTGTCTTGTGTGTGTGTTCAGTCACTGCATTGCTCATTGAGATGGAGAGTCTCACGCCATAATGAGATGCAGCCGCTGACTTGTGCGCCTTTGACAGCACTGCCGATAAAGTTAATACGCTAAATACGGACACACACATTCACTCGAGGAGATGCACTAATGACATTTACATACCGCTGCAATGCAAATGCACAGTGCTTGTGCTGTTCCTCGCGCATAAAAGCACGTTGTGGGATCTCAAACGGCAGTTGAGCCAAAATGTCTATCAAAAAGAGAGAATAATTAGAGAGGATGTGATGAAACGGAACGTGATGCTGGCCATGCCAAGTGCAGACGTGTCTGCTCTAGTGACACCAACAACAAATGCGATCTTCCGCACAGATCATTTCCATGATTAAAGGGATAATTCACCCAGAAATTAACATTTAACTCACCTTCATGTTGTTCCAAACCTGAATGGCTTTCTTTAATCTGTGGAGCACAAAATGAGATGTTTAGCAGGATGTTCACACTGCTCTGTTTTGAGCTCCATGAGAGCAGCAGTCCACTTTTTCCTGGTTTTTATTTCTTACTTTTTCACAGTAAAATCTGAAATCATTTTAAAAAAGTCAAATTCACATAATAGGTTGATTGTTATACACCGATCAGGCATAACATTATGATCACTGACAGGTGAAGTGAATAACACTGATCATCTCTTCATCACGGCACCTGTTACTGGGTGGATATATTAGGCAGCAAGAGAACATTTTATCCTCAAAGTTAGAAGCAGGAAAAATGGGCAAGTGTAAGGATTTGAGCGAGTTTGACAAGGACCAGATTGTGATCAAGGGCCAAAGCATCTCCAAAACTGCAGCTCTTGTGGGGTGTTCCCGGTCTGCAGTGGTCAGTATCTATCAAAAGTGGTCCAAGGAAGGAACGGTGGAGAACCGGTGACAGGGTCATGGCTAATTGATGCACGTGGGGAGCGAAGGCTGGCCCGTGTGGTCCGATCCAACAGACGAGCTACTGTAGCTCAAATTGCTCAAGACGTTAATGCTAGTTATATGATTTGCCAAAAAATAAATTTTTTACAATGATTGAACAATTCACAATTTTATTTATTTATAATTTTATTTATTTTTATGTTTAACTAGTCATATTAAAAAACAACAACAGCTTATGATTCAAGTAACATTCTCTTTATTAACCATCTGGATAAAAAAATGTTATATTCCAAGTGCAGCACACCTGAAGTGATACTTAACAAATGACTTATTATTGGTTTAATATCTTTGCAGAAAATATGCATTCAATATGAAGGTAGATGTTGTACAAACTTATCTTAAACATATCCTATATACTCAGAAATAATTTAAAATAATATTTTTAGCCAAAACGTAACACAAATAAATAACACCAGTAATAGGCTATTATTAAAGGTGCAATATGTAAGATTTTGCAGTAACATATAGGCCAGTGTTATATATTTTGTTCACTTGAATACTTACAATATCTCAAATGTTTCCAACTATTTGTAAATCGTGAGAAAATTGCAATTTTAACCAAGACTGCGGGACGTGTGAGGAGTCGCCTGTCAATGGCGTCATACCCGCGTTACCCTCGGTTTCCGGTTTATTTTGTAGAAATCATGGAAACACCAAAGACGCTTTAATATATTACATGTTTTGATTAACTGTTTTGATATATTTATAGACAGAAAACTAATTGTTGTTATATAGCTCAACACGTTTAGTCTTATTGTTTAAATCTAATTTTCTTGATTTTTTGCGAGTCTCATGCTTTACCATGCCTCAGAGAAAAACACTATTTTGTGAAGTAGCTAACATAGCATAATCAGATGCAGCTTTATTTTTAGTAACAGTAATACAGCATTTTCTCCATTATACAATATGTTTTAAAATTAATTTCATGCCATTTATCAACACAATCATCCAGCATTTAATCTGATATTGTAAAATGGATCTATCTTATTGCAGTGTGTAACAGTGTCTCACAGCAGCCGCCGAGCGAACGCTCAGAGTAACGTTATAACATCATTTTCAACACTCTCAAATGTATCTAATATGATAAACAGCTGTGTTACCTCATACTCATGACCGGAAAAGCGGAAGCATTTTATTATGTGTCATAATAAAAGTCCCGCTGCTCGTGAGGCGTGTTGAGCAATCGCTCCAGCTCCTCGTTCAGCTCCACAACACTCGCTCCTGCTCTGCTTCATACTACAGTAACGTTAATAATCACATCCATGAACATGATTTCTGCCAGAGTCCAATCCCGATTCTTTTCCACCGGCTGTGATGTGAAGACCACATGTCCCAAGATTCAGCACTCAAACTTGGCGTCATCAAGCTACGCCTTTGTTTTGAATAGGCCTCTAGCGACCTCTAGTGGACAGAAAATATTACATATTGCACCTTTAACACCAAATGCTTTGTAAACAGAAATTACAGCAGCTTTCAGCCTGTCACCATCATGTAAACACGAAATATCAAACATACAGTAGTTCTTTACAGGTTTTTGCATTCCATTGCACTATTTTTCCTATTGTTTTTATGTTTGGCGGACGTGTTTGGGTGTAGCACTCGTGTCATGTTTTTTGCAGCGTCTCACCCATGAAATGGCACCCAAAAACGTGGTGGTCAGGTTAAAAGGTTCACCTCTTTTCTTTCCTCTTTGCAGTCACTTATTCTTTCTTCATCTTACTGGATAAGAAGTTTTATTTTTACTTTAGTTACAATTAGTAATTTTAGTGCTTCAACCTGAACTTATTTCAGTTAGTTGTCAAGACAACATTTAGTTTGTTTAATTAGTTTTATTTCAGTTAACAAAAATGTTTAGTTTTTTTTAGTTAAGAATAATAAAGAGGTGATGAAATGGAAGCAGCAACAGATCTGTTCTGTATTGTGTATCGGATCCGAGTGTAACGGATTATTGAAACGATTTTAGAGCCGAGAAGATGATTCAACAGTCTGGTTCCGGAATTAAAATTTTCCATTCTCCATTCATTTTCTCCATAGGGAAATAGATTTTTAACGATAACTTATAAATCTTTAAAGACAGTCCTACTGTGAGCTACGAGGTTGTTAATCAATAGTATAAACTTCATTATTTCAGCCTAGTTTTAAAATAATTGCATTTAACAGCAGAAATCATGGTGAAGAACTACATTACCCATAATGCTGTACAGAAAATACGCCAATCAGAGTTGCAAAATGCCCAAAAGATCTCTGTAGCTCCGCCCACTCCCATGAAACACTGAAAATGTGTAACTTAAAATAGATATTTTTATGTATAATCAACATTTTTAAATGTGTATAGTTTTATGTTTCTCCACTTTCTTTACTCGATTATGCTGCTTGCAAAGCTTCATGGGATTGTAGTTCTTTCCCTCGCTAAAGCCGTTAAGTTCACAGACATGATTCACGTCGTAGCTGGTTGGTTTGGTTCATGGCTTATAAAGCTTTAACAAAGACTTCCCGAAAATCCCTATGGTAGAAATGAATGGAAAAAATACTTCCGGAACCAACAGCTTTTACATTCTATAGTGAAAGAAAAGCAGAAATGAAAACAGAATTTTCCATCTTAAGGTGAACGTTTCCTTTGAGAAACATAAGCACCTCTTTCTCTTGTCTCTTTCCAGGTGGGTTGTTTATAAGAAACACGGATCAAGAGTATACAGCTTTCCGCTTGGCCATATTTCTCCACAACACGAGTCCAAACGCCACGGAAGCCCCATTCAACCTGGTTCCACACGTGGACAACATCGAGACGGCCAACAGCTTTGCTGTCACCAATGCCTGTGAGTGAAAGATGTCAAACGTTGTGTCACAGTCAGAGAAAATGAATAGAGTGTGTTTTGATTCACTGCACTTTCTCAAGTCAGTCATCAGTAGTTTGACTTCCTGAAGAGCGAAACAAATTTGTTTGAGTGGCCCGGCATGTCAACTTCTGACTCAAGCAGTGAAGTGAGTTTGAGGGCGGGACTATCTGTTTAACTGGCCAATGGCAGATGAGGGGGGAGCATCTGAGAAACCTGTTTGAAAACATTATGTACATGCTGTGGGAATGACACAATGCAGCTTTAAACAGCAAATTTGCCATTCATTCTCAACTCTCGAGCAGCTTTCACCACGCTTTGGTACACATCTGTCTGTCTCTGGCCTTGTTAGGGTGGTTGTCAGTCGATTTCTTTTCAGTTGCCTGCAATTCAAGGGTTGTAGAGCAGAAATGTTCTCTATGCAGACTCAGACGCAAATGCTTGAGCATTACAAGTGTGCAGCCTGTTCACATACTTAACGTGCATTTTTGAGTAGTGTAAAAACCTCAGCAATCCACAGAGATCTTAAAGCCTTTTCCAATTAACGTAATCCACTTTATTCAACATGAAAATGTGCATCAGACTCCTGTGCTCAGCCGTGCTCCACTGGGAGTCTGTGGCTCTTACCTGTATCTCTGATTGATTTTAGTGCAGTAGCGATCAATGTTGATAGGACAGCAGGCACGCCGTGCTTCACTGGATGTCTATGAGAGCATTGGAAAAGCATCTAATTGGACATCAAGCTTTTAAAGGATGTGTTTATGTTAGCCTGACTTTTCTGTATGATGATTGTGTGAGCTTTGAGTTGGGCAGGCTTATTTTAAATCTGCTTTCTTGACTTACTGACTTTTGTAAATATTGTACAAACAGATCTGACACTGCTCAGCTATTTCCATGAAGTAATTAATTTGAGGAGCAGATTAAGCACACATTATGACTTCTTCACCACTAGTGGCATCAGATTGCAGGTTTATTTTAGTATTATTTATGGTTTTTTATCAATATTATCATTAGCTTTTAATATTTTCATTTGAATTTTAGTTCAATTTTATTATAATTCAGTGCTTTTGTCATTTTTAGGTAGCACTATATTTTACAGTCCTGTTCCCCATGTACATACTATGTACTTATTATAGTACTTGCATTAACAGGGTACCCATGTGGTTACCTTATATTACCCAGTACTTTCTTAGGTAAGTACACTGCAAGTGCACATACTGTAAAATAAGTGCAACCCATTTATTTTTTTAAATATTACTGTTATTTCAGTTTGAGTTTGAGTTTTTATTTATTTACAATAAGTAATTTTAGTGCTTCCTACACAACCTAAACTTATTTCAGTTACTTGGCAAGGCAATATTTCTCTCTTTTTTAATTTTATTTAATATTTATATTTAATATTATTTCAGGCAACAACAAAAAAATGTTTTTAACAGTATTATTTAACGGCTTAACATAACGAAATGAAAGTAGAGAAATATCCTTTTTTCCGTATTATGATATACATTGAAAAAGAAAAATGTAGGGTGGGGACTTTCTTTTATGCATCGAATGTTTATTGGCTGTTGAGATGTGGGCGTGGCACTCAAAAGTACATGCAAATGAAGGGGTGGGGTTTTAGCAGACTAACTGATTGGAGAATCCTGCATACGTCACCAGAGAGAAGTTTTCACCAGAAGGTCCAGTTATGACATTTCCTTAACACAATACAAGGTCAAAACATTTTCAAAAATGTCAAACATGTGGATAAATAAATTGTCCAGATGGAAGTTTCATTTCATTCCGACTTAAAAAAGAAACCAGAGACCAAAATGCAGATCCAAAGAACCTTACAGCAAGGTTGATTATGATTTGACTTTTTTAACTTTAGTTAGTGTGTAATGTTGCTGTTTGATCATAAACAAAATCTGCAAAGTTACAACACTCACAGTTCAGTGCAAAGAGAGATATTTTCTTTTACAGAAATGGCTTTTTTTTCACCCGGGTTAGTGACATCACAAACCCTAAAATTTACATAAACCCCGCCCCGAGAACACACAACAAAGGGGGCGGAGCCATGTTGGGCTGCTTTAAAGAAGAGGAAGAGTTGTTGTAGTCGAGTGTTGTTGACATGCCGTCATTTTACGCCGGACTGCTTCACAAACGAGGATCAATTCAACACAAAAGATGAACATGACGACACATGCTAGTGGATGAGTTGAATCAACTCCACAGCAACTACATCAATTTATCCACTAACCATTCAGAAACGTCTAAAAGTTGTAACTTCTTCCTGAGTCTCTCCATCAGTGTCGACTCGGCTGAACACTTTCGTCATTTTGGCTGCGTGAGATTCTCCAGCTTTGTTGTTGTTGAGCTGTTAAAGCTCCGCCCTCTTCTGGAGCAGCAGCTCATTTGCATTTAAAGGGACACACACAAAAACGGCGTGTTTTTGCTCAAATTTGACAAGCTATAATAAATGATCTGTGGGGGATTTTGAGCTGAAACTTCACATTCTGGAGACACCAGAGACTCCTTATGGAACCACTGAAGAACCTCTATGTGTGTTTTCAGAGCAGGAGTCAGACAGGGACCAGCAGAGTCGAGTCAATCCCAGTTTAACCCCTCTCCCGCTGGGCAGCAACCTCTTGCACTCTTGCGCACTGGACGCCCAGCCTGAGTCTGCAGAATCTGCTGCTGTCTTGATGCAGCAATGTATGTGTGTGTGTTATCTCTGCCCTGGCTGCCTTCCAGCTCTTTTAGCCCTCATCAGCTGCGGAATACTGACAGCTTTGGGAATGAGGTGTGTGTGTGTGTGTGTGTGTGTGTGTGGAGAGAGAGAGAGATAGATGGAGAGAAAGAGGGAGAGAGGTGAAGTTAATCGTTTCCCGCTCGTCTCCTCAGGCTGCAGGAGAGAATAAGGAGTGGAAAGGGTTTTCTCTTTTATCCTAACACACCTTTATCTGAGCACTTAAAAGCAGCGAGCAAAATCAATCTCTGAATGAGTTTCAGCTGAGAGAGGGAACGCATTATGAATGGAATCAGGAGATGGAGGGATTTATTTAATGAAAGGGGAGGAATGAAGAAATTATGGGAATGATATGTTGTCAAATGCATGGCGCAGACGGAGAAACACAGGGAACGGGAGGGAGGAGATAAAAGAGAAACGGGAGAGAGAGATAAATGGATGGGTGTGTCGTGACCTTTGTGCAGCAGTAAATGTTTAGAGAAAACACACAGAGAGAGAGAGAGAGAGAGAGAGAGAGAGATGAAGAGACTAAAAGATAAAGGAAAACAAGCAACAGACTGATGGATGATACAGAAAAAAGGATGAATGGAGTAAATGGACGGATGAACAGAACGATAGATAGATAGATAGATAGATAGATAGATAGATAGATAGATAGATAGATAGATAGATAGATAGATAGATAGATAGATAGATAGATAGATAGATAGATAGATAGATAGATAGATAGATAGATAGATAGATAGATAGATAGATAGATAGATAGATAGATATGTCTGTCACACACACACACACACACACACACACACACACACACCTGCGGGTCGCAGAACTAATTTTGACTCAAATAAAACTTCAAGACCTTATGAGGCTCTATTGTCAGGTCATCATCATCATCATCTCGATGAGGCATCACAAACATCCAATAACCCACCACAGCACACACACACACACACAATCTCAACCTGCCTGCAGCTGTGTGTGTGTGTGTGTGTGTGTGTGTGTGTGTGTGTGTGTGTGTAGGTTAAACTTCATGTCTGCTGAATCACACAGCCAGGAGCTGAACTCTGAGCTTCAGTCTCTCACTAAATGACGTGTGTTTGGTCTCTAGTTGAGTGAGTAATGCATGAACCTGTCTGTGACCTGTACTTGTGTGTGTGTGTTTGATAGTCATTTTAAGTGTGTATGCATGATGTGTAAATGTTTATCCATGTGTTGTTGGATCTTGATGTCTTGAGATGGTTCAGTGAATCTCTTTACTGACTCATTCATTTAGCCGCTCGCGGCGATTGTCTCGTTGCATCAGAACGTGTGTTTGTGGATTAGAGTATCACGCGCTGGGGTTATGTGTGCATTTCTACCAACTAGAGATGCACCGATGTGAAAATTTTGTCCGATACCGATAATTCATTATATTTGAAAGCCGATAACCGATGTATTGGCTGATAAATCTAAATAATTTTTGAGAGCCTGATTATAAAAACAAAAGTCTCACATTAAAAAATTATAATGTTCTCATTATAATATGATGTTGTCTATATGACAGACTTCCGCTGTACATGTTGCACTTAACTGTATTTTCCTTTTTGAATTGATTTCAATAATATTTCAAACTATTCAAAACCATCATGGCGGATAGTGTGCATCTGAACAAGTGTCTCAGCTGAAGGAAATAATCCATTATTTAACAGCTTTAACATATCAGCCACATTTTCTTTTCCGGACGATAACGATAACATTAAAAATAAATATATATCGGCCGATACCGATATGGTGGCCGATATATTGTGCATCCCTACTACCAACCGAGAGAAGAATTATATATGTCTACAGTACATATTGTGATCACAAACAGTGTTTATTCACACTGAAAAATCTCTGAATGTTATTGATTTCAGAAAAAAAATCTAAGCAATTGTCATTTATGATAAAAACAGAAAACACAAGTACAGTTTACATGCAAAACACTTGACAAAAAGATATTAGAAATTATCAAACAATAGATCTAGTGTATCATGTTTAACAATAATACATTCATTAAAATGTTATTTTACATGACCAGATACGCAATCATTTTCTGAATTAAGAAATCATTACAATGCAGCCAAAGATAAATTATGAGAAACATTAATGAGTCTTTTGTCTGATGAATCGGTTATGAACGATGAAAAAAGTATTTCTGCCTTCATATAACTAAGTTCATATAACAAAAAAATCTCCAGAACGATCTAAAATGCCTGTGCATTCTTTTAGTTTAAGTTTATTTTGTCCTTTTATAATGTTTTATATGATGGAATCTGATTTCCAACCACATACATCAATGTGTTTTAAAAAAGGGATTGAAACCAGCGTTGTTATTCTTAACTGAAACTAAAACTAAAGTTTTTGGTATTGAAATAATGCTGAAAAATATATATATATATATTAGATGAAAATGTAAACGTAAAACAGCCTCAAAAATGAGAAATGTTGCCTTTGCAACTAAATAACTGAAATAAATTAAAATTGCAGCACTAAAATGACAAAAACTGAAATAAAAATAAATAAAAACAATAATAAAAAAGAATAACACAGTTTTCTCTGTCTTATTAAGTGCAAACAATAAGTTCAACCATAATCAAAGTACTCTCTTAATATTCAAATAGAGACCCAATTTTAATTGAAACAGAGCTGAGAGATGCTTACAACTACACAGTCCAGACTAAGATGGCTTTCATATTGGGAGATATTCACATACATCAGGGAGCCGCTTTCAAAATGTGGGGTATTGAAATCACATTTGAACGCACGCTCGCGTTTTACTTTCGCTTTCTATTTCGTGATCACATGTACTCTGTGAATAGGGAGCAGAAGTACTGAGCGCACATTCTACAAGATATTTATCAGACACTTTTAAAATTATTAATTAAAAATATTAATATATATACGGTAACACTTTACAATAAGGTATAATTTGTTTACATTAGTTCATATATTAACCCTTATGTTGTATTCAGATACGTTTTCCTGAAATTGTTAGTTAATGTTATCGCTTTGGACTTTGTTCACACTTCCCAAAAATTTTGGGGTAATATTTGTACTTTTTGGGAATTTTTTCCCTACCTTGTTACACTTGTGGTGTTCAAAAATGTTTATAAATCTCTTTTTATGCTTTATTATCACTAAACATTGGATCTTTAAATGAGCACAGGTTTTGTGTTTCTGCTTGGAACTGATTGATTGTAGGCCTTTTTTATCTGAGCTGATTTTTTGAGTGAAAAAAACAGGATTTATGGATAATTTTTTTTCAATATGCAATAAAATATGAAAAAAAATGTCACTGTTTATCACACTAGCATGCTTTAATGTTTAACCAGGAAGTTTGTTTTGAAATGCTTTTATCTTGTACCAGATGCGACGCTGCGTCACGCGATAAAGTTTTTGTCCTGACCAAACGCGATGAATCTGTTTTAGAAACGGTTTCTATTTCTCTGTGACGTCGCGGCTGGAACAACAACACAAAGTATGGCAATGATAATCTCAGGTACTGTTTATGTGCTTTATTTAATGTTAAAAGCATCTAATGTGAGTTTGAATATCATTTTGTGTGTCTTTTATAGCCATACTTCTAGCAACAATGGACAATTCACCTCAGATCTTCAAAATAAAGGAAAACAAGAATGCTCAAACTTTTAACTCACTGTGAACAGAAGTGTATTCAATGACAAAAATGGTTTCAGTTACTCAGTATATATTTTTAATAATGGTGTAATATTCATGAATTTGATTATGTACTTATCCATTTTGTTGCAATTTTGTTGTAATCTACTCAATGTATTTAAGTCTCACAACGGTATATTGGCTGTGAACGGAGAGTTTGTGTGTGTAAAGGTCATCTCTGTTGGTCCCTTTGAAGGGCACTTGGATAAATGCTCATCAATATTAACGAACCAGAATCCCTTCCTGGGTCTGTCTCGTTCGGTCTGTCTCTCTCACTGGCTGTCTGTCTCTCTTTCCCATAACAAGTCAATGAGGGGGAGCTGGACCAGAGGTCAACCCCTGCTGTGACCTTTCCTCACGCACAAACACACCTCTGAATGGCAACTGATAATGATGAGCCTCTATATTTAGACCTGAACTTTTGCTTTAATTGAGCCTCAGGCAGGTGTGTGTGATGTTGTTTTTCATTCCTGAAGATCAGATGTTTTCTGCGTTATATGTACCTGCATACAAATCAGATGACACTTGTTCTCTGCATTAATGTTTCAAGGTCTAAAATGAACATATTCCAGCTGGGATAGTATGTTTACTGATTTCATTCAGTTTACTAACATTAATTATTCATTAATCATTACCATCATTAATTATTCAGAGTACCTGAAGAAAACTCATAAAAACAGGTCATATCGCACCGTAAAATCAAAAGAAAAAATAAATGTTGATGTTTTATATGTTGCATCATGAAAATGAAGTCTATTTTTGAGACCCTTAAGATTTTTTTTGCATTATTTTACATTTTTCATCATAATTAAGCAAATTAAACAAATTCTCATACTGTAATAAGTTTTGAGTAATTCTGAATAAGATACATATTGTGTGATTAATAGAGTTATTATAGAATATTATAATTTATTATTTTTTCGTGATAATTTAGCAAATTCTTATACTGTAATACATTTAATCATTTTGTTTTAAATGTGTGTTTATGTATATATATATATATATATATATATACACTGTATATAACATTAATGTATTATTATTAAACTGATTAAAAGTCTTTTGACATATTATATTTATATACAACATTAATATTGTTCATGTAACAATTATTATTAAATATTTTAATAATATTTAATAATAACTACTATTTATTATTTTAATATTTAATAATTATTATTAACTATTATTGAAAATTTATTTTAAATGAGTTTTGTGTAATTCTGAATAATAATAAAAATAAAATAATAATTAAAAAAATAATAATATTGTGTGCGAGATATTAGATATGTATTGTTTATTTATTTATTAAAATATTATTTTTAAAAAAATCATGATAATTTAGCAAATTCTTATACTGTAATACATTTAATATGAATTTTGTGTTAAATATATATACACATTTATGTTTATATATAACATTACATTACATTAATGTTATTTATTGAATAATTATTACATATTATCATTTTAATATTTAATAATTATTATGACATATTATTGAAAAATATATTAAAAATGTATTTATAAACACTGTCTGGGTGCATTACAGTGATGCAAATTTGAGGGGAAATGTGCTTAACTGTCATGAAAATAATGTGAACAGATCTGAACAGGCTTCAATTTTTTTATGCAGTTTACAATATAATAGATGTACAAATAAAAATGTAACTGTCATTGGTTTGACTGACAAATCAAAACTCAAGCACAGAAGCACCTGCCTGCAGCAATCCAGGTATAGCGCCTGAACTCGTGTTTATGTGTGTCTGAACCATCTGTGTGTGTGTGTGTCTGACACAAAAAGTGAGAGTGTGCGTGTGTATATACTTGGTTACCTTGGAAACACATAATGGATGATTTGCTGCAGCAGAAATAGTTTGATGATTCATTCTGTTGAGAACCAACCAGAAGAGAGCTTTCTCTGTGACACACACACACACACACACACACGTTTGGTTACGTATACAGTCAGAAGGTCAGTTTCAAACTCTTCATCATGAGTTTTGAGATTAACAGAAAACAACCCGTTTGTATCCAGCAATCAACTTCAGGCCAAATCCAAAATAACTGTCAGAATGTAATAAAGTAATACTATAGAGGAGCTTGTGCTTTGGTATACTATAACCAAGAAGCCTGTTTTCTATACTTAACAATGGCAGGTTATCAACACCTTCAACTGAATTATCAGCACCTGAACTGACACTTGAAATATTTACTTGTGCTTTCTTTATGCATCCAGTTCTCTCTCTCTCTCTCTCTCTGTGTCCATCTGTCTCTCTCTCTCTCTCTCTCTCTCTTTCTCTCCATGGCAGTAAAAAGCTTATTCCATTAATGGAAACAACTTTATTGGCACTCATGGTAAACCCTGTTGCCATGGTCCACCCTTGACTGACAGCTGCGTTGTCATAGTAACGAAAACAGCAAGTCACTTTGCTGAAAGTGGGCTGATCATTACTTCTTATGAGCAGGAAGTGTGTGTGTGTGTGTGTGTGTGTGTGTGTGTGTGTGTGTGTGTGTGTGTGTGTGTGTGTGTGTGTGTGTGTGTGTGTGTGTGTGTGTGTGTGTGTAGAGGCATTTAACAAGACTCAGATTAGATCCTAATATGGAATGTCACAGTATTTTTGCAGTACACAAAATCTCATTTTTCTGTATGCAAATTACATTTACAGACATATTGATATCATATCCACAATGCAAAACACTCAACTTGACCTTACATTACAGTTCCTCCAGTGTGACAAAAGAATTAGAAATGCTATTAAAAGATTTTGGTAGCACTAGTCCCATTAGTTAATGCATTAACTAACACAGATTAATACATTTGTTGTAGTACTTATTCATTTTTGTTACACTAAAAAAAAACTGGTTTAGGATTTACTTTGAAACAATTTTCACTGCTAGCAAACTTCACTAATAATTACAAAGAAATGGCAAGTAACACATTGAATTATATGGAAGCTTGATTCCACCATGAAATAAAAAATAAAAAGGTAATTGTGACTTTTTTTTCTCAGAATTGTGAGATATAAACTCGCAGTTGTGTTATAAAGTCAGAATTGCATGATATAATCTCGCAATTGTGAGAAAAGTCAAAATTGTGAGTTTATATCTCACAATTCTGATTTTTTTCACACTTTTGTTAGATATAAACTTGCAATTGAGACTGACATTTTTTCTCAGAATTGTGAGTTTATCTCGCAATTCTGACTTTCTATCACACAATTCTGACTTTCTATCATGCAATTTAGTTTATATCTTGCAATTCTGACTTTCTATCACACAATTCTGACTTTCTATCATGCAATTTAGTTTATATCTTGCAATTCTGACTTTCTATCACACAATTCTGACTTTCTATCATGCAATTTAGTTTATATCTTGCAATTCTGACTTTATATCACACAATTCTGACTTTATATCATGCAATTTAGTTTATATCTTGCAATTCTGACTTTTTTTCACACTTTTGTTAGATATAAACTCGCAATTGAGACTGACATTTTTTCTCAGAATTCTGACTTTATAAGACGCAATTGTGATTATATCTCGCAATTCTGAGAAAAAAAAATCTGAATTGCAAGTTATAAAGTCAGAATAAAGTGATAAAAACTCGCAATTGCAAGAAAAAAAGTCTGAATTGCAACTTTATATCTCGCAATTCTGACTTTATATCACGCAATTCTGTCTTTATATCTTGCAATTCTGACTTTATATCTCGCAATTCTGTCTTTATATTTTGCAATTCTGACTTTATATCACGCAATTCTGTCTTTATATTTTGCAATTCTGACTTTATATCTCGCAATTCTGACTTTATATCTCGCAATTCTGACTTTATATCTCGCAATTCTGACTTTATATCACACAATTCTGACTTTATATCATGCAATTTAGTTTATATCTTGCAATTCTGACTTTATATCTCGCAATTCTGAGAAAAAAGTCAGAATTGCAAGTTATAAAGTCAGAATAGAGTGATAAAATCTTGCAATTGTGAGATAAAAAGTCACAATTACTTTTTTTATTTAGTGGCTGAAACAAGCTTCCAGAGAATTAAATATGACATTTTGAAGTAGAAAAACTGATTTTCTTGTAAAACATGCATTTTTTTTATTTATAACTTCGAAAAATCATTTCATTAGACATCATGTAGCAACTGATATGATACCAGAATTAAACAAAAAGGACTTGGCATGAAAATGGCATGAAATTGGCACAGATTTATCTCTCACTTGGTTTTGATTAGTCAAATTAGACAGATTAAAACTGTAATATTGCTAAACATTTTTTACTTTTGTACAATAAATGATTCTGGTATCGTACCGGTCGCCACATCATCCAGTGAAAATCTGTCCTGAAGCAAAACCAGCAGTGAATTGCTTCACAGAAAGCCAGAAGGTCAGCTGTGCTTCTCTTCCATACAGTCTCTCTGTGGAAAGATGTGGATTTGGGTAAATGGTAAATCAGTCTGTTTGTGACCTGTAGACCCAGTGGCTACTCCATCCTCTCTCTCTCTCTCTCTCTCTCTCTCTCTCTCTGTGTCTGTTGGTGATTAATAGCTCTTTTCCATTATAGTCCCAAAGTGATTTTATTAAAGTAAACTGTGTTTAGAGTGCAAGACAGAACCGATCAGCCCAAAGACACACACACATGTGCACACAGCTGAACAAATGACCAATGACAGGTTATTTCAGGAAATGACACCGGCATATGAGGTCATCACACAGCAGGGCCAACATTGATGATGTCAGCTTACAGCTGAAGGGTGGAGACGTTCCGATCAATCACTGCTTATTAACCGATAGGTAAATCACTCTTACCTTGCAGAGTTGATTTTGGTGGCAGACCAATCCATGTTGTTTATTCAGGAGCTGAAAAAAATATGGTATTTTAAACTGTAATTTATCTAAAGATGTTTGCGTCAGCACACCTTAATAGCTTCAACAATTGATTGCCAATTAAGTTTAGTTTAGGTCAGATAGCTGCTAATGTTGATGAATCGAAAATTTAAGCTTTTTTCTATGTATAAACTGTTTATGTAATAAAATATGTTTTCGTAGTTTGTGTTGTCCCTTATCAGTGCAAAATTATCACAAATTAAAAAGGATTCTTGCCAATATTTCCCAAAACCCCACTTTTCTAGGGTGTTTCCAAACTTTTGGAGAGCAGTGTAAGTCAGCTCGAAATAAAAAAAAAGTCTCTATTTATGTAATCTGTTTGAAAAGAGAGAGATGTCAGTCATTCGCGAGTCACCTCATTATCCGCTAATGCCGCCACGCCCACGGAGAGGGTGCAGCAGTCAAAGGCAAATTATGAGGCGATCCATGCAACAGAGTCAACACCTGCAATAAACAGCAAGCTTATGCCAAGTTTACACTACAGGATTTTAAGCCCGATTTGCAAGTTAACGAGCTCGTGACAGGCCAGGCTGTGATCGGTGGAAAATCAGCAAGTGATCGACGCTCGCCAATCTTTATGCATGAACTACTCAACAATGCATCAAAGAGGCTCGCTGACGCGTCGCAGACACCTTGCTGATGCCAGACAAATATCTAGCATGCTAAATATCTGGAGCTGTCGGCCGACTTGATATCCTGTGGTGGCATGTGTCGCTACGCAACAGCCAATGAAATATACAACTATACAACTATATAGCTATAACTATACAACTGGCAGCGGTGTGTCACGTGACAAGCATGACGCATAGTCATGGAAACAATAAAGGGAAACATTCTAAAATAACAGTCGCCTTAACGTGAGGTCAGCCAGAATGTTTTAAACTTATGTGTGAAACAGTTATTTTAAATTTAATTCAAAATTTAATTTCCTCCCAACATCCATTTTCAAATAAAGTCGTTGGGTAACAGTTTTCATCAGCTCCTGTAGTGTGTAACCTCCTGTTGCGGATCATTTACGTGTGAACACCACAACGACTTCAAGACTCCACAGCAAGTCATGTAGTCTGAACAGCACAGCGATCTGTCGATGTTAAAAGTCCTGTAGTGTAAACTTGGCTTTAGTCAGACAGCGGAATGGAATTCATGATGGAAAACTACATTACCCATGATGCTGTACAGAAAATATACCAATCAGAGAGTTCAACATGCTGCAGAATAGCTCTTTAGCTCCGCCCACTGCAAAGTACTGCAAATGACGTATTACATGATACTTTTAGTGATATTTGTAAATTGTCTTTCTAAATGTTTCGTTAGCATGTTGCTAATGTACTGTTAAATGTGGTTAAAGTTACCATCGTTTCTTACTGTATTCACGGAGACATTTTCATTTTTAAACACTTGCAGTCTCTATAATTCATAAACACAATTTCATTCTTTGTAAATCTCTCCAACAGTGTAGCATTAGCCATTAGCCACAGAGCATACAGCCTCAAACTCATTCAGAATCAAACGTAAACATCCAAATAAATACTATACTCACATAATCCGACGCATGCATGGAGTATGCATGACGAACATCTTGTAAAGATCCATTTGATTGTTATATTAGCTGTGTGAACTTTGTAAATGCACTGTATAACTGCACTTAGAGTCGAGAGCTCAGGGGGCAGGGAGCGCGAGATTTAAAGGGGCCGCAGCCTGAATCGGTGCTTAGTTAATGATGCCCCAAAATAGGCAGTTAAAAAAAATTATTTAAAAAAAATCTATGGGGTATTTTGAGCTGAAACTTCACAGACACATTCAGGGGACACCTTAAACTTATATTACATCTTTTGAAAAGACGTTCTATGGCACCTTTAAAATCTCCCTATGGGGAAAAAAAGTGGGCGGGCAGTAATGCACCATGTAGCTCCACCCACAATGGAATTGCATTGGTTCCTGCAGCACATGACAGTACATTCTCATTGGCTGTGAATTTTGTCACTTTGCACAATACTTCACCTTCAGTGAGAACAGAACATAACTCTAAACAAATATGTGTACCTGGTTAGGGCATGGTGTCAGGATAAGGACAGGGAAAGGTGGAATAGTTTCACATCTCTGAATGAATAGAATAAATAGAGAGCTCGCTCAATTATTTCTGTGGCAAAAGGTGATTTCATACATTCATCACCAGAATATAAAAGATTGATACAGTAAGTGTGGCTGACAAAAGGTCAGGTCGACTGGTGTATTAAATTTAGAAGGTTTAACAGAGTGACATCAGTGTTAGCACAGACTGTACTGCGTTTTCATCACACCCCTGAAGGTTGTTAAAAAGCACACACACACACACACACACACACACACACACACACACACACACACACACACACACACACACACACACACACACACACACACACTCTCTTAAAAACATGAGGCACAGACACCTCAAGGCTGTGTTAAAAAAGATCCGCTCTTCTCTTTCCCCACAGGACAAGCGACTATAACAGTCACAGAACACAACACTGTAAAAGCGGCCTCTTTTAACAGAAACAGAGCCAGACAGACAGAGAGAGACGTCTCTGATGCCACTGAAGTCGACATGAAACACTTTTCACAACCCTGACGTAACATTGAGAGAAACGGGATATTCAGTAAGAAGAAGAATGTAGGACAAAACTTGATTCTGTCCATCGGGATTGACTGGATTGTGAGAAGTGAGCATTATTGGCAGAATAGAGGCAGGTGATTGGATGGGTTGGGGAAGTAAGAAGGCCGAACTTTAATTCAAAGGTGGAGCAAGTTATTTGATAACAATATGATGAATCATCCACAATCAGTGTTATTTTAGTATTTCATTAAAGGGGTCGTTGATCATGATTTCGTAGGGACTACAACAAGCTGACATCAGAAACCCTAAAATTTACATAAACCCCGCCCCCGAGAACACACAACAAAGGGGGCGGGGCCATGTTGGGCTGCTTTAGAGAAGAGGAAGAGTTGTTGTAGTAGAATGTTGTTGTTCATGCCGTCATTTTACGCCGGACTGCTTCACAAACGAGGATCAATTCAACACAAAAGATGAACATGACGCCACATGCTAGTGGATGAGTTGAATCAACTCCACAGCAACTACATCAATTTATCCACTAACCATTCAGAAACGTCTAAAAGTTGTAACTTCTTCCTGAGTCTCTCCATCAGTGTCGACTCCGGTTTGAACAATGTAAGGCTGAACACTTTCCTCATTTTGGCTACGTGAGATTCTCCAGCTTTGTTGTTGTTGAGCTGTTAAAGCTTCGCCCTCTTCTGGAGCAGCAGCTCATTTGCATTTAAAGGGACACACACAAAAACGGCGTGTTTTTGTTCAAATTTGACAAGCTATAATAAATGATCTGTGGGGGATTTTGAGCTGAAACTTCACAGATGCATTCTGGAGACACCAGAGACATCTTGTAAAAGGGGCAATATAGGTCCTCTTTAAAGAAACACTCCACTTTTTTTGAAAATAGGCTCATTTTCCAACTCCCCTAGAGTTAAACAGTTGAGTTTTACCGTTTTCGAATCCATTCAGCCAATCTGAATGGATATCATTGCGCCTGCTGCAGCCATGATACGGCAGCAGCAAAGTCTAATCAGATTCAATGAACTATGCTAAGCTATGTTAAAAGTGTTACCACCAGACCCGGAGATCCGCTGAATGGATTCGTAAATGGTAAAACTCAACTGTTTAACTCTAGGGGAGTTGGAAAATGAGCCTATTTCCAAAAAAAGTGGAGTTTTCCTTTAAGATACTATAGCCCTATTCGGACAGACTAGTTTTCTAAACTATGTTACAATTCTTACGACCCGACGTCTGTGATTTCATGCTCTAAATAAAGATGTAATCTACTAATGTTTTGTGAAGTTACAAACAAAAACATGGCTCAAAAGCATCATGTGTATACTGTCTACATGTGTCGGCGGCACTTTTTCTTACAAATACTTGGTATAGATTGGTCTCTAACTGAAACAAATATTTTACAGATCACATTTTAATGTAAAGCAGTTATTTCAGCTCTATGCAACTCTATGAAATTAGAGAACTTTCAATATGTCAGCAAATTTAAGTGATGGTCATATTCCCTATATTCACTCCTAAAGCTTTAAAATGACACCTATTTGGTGTTGGTTAAACAAGTGGTTATGTAACATTACAACTTAGTAGCACCACCCGCTTCAGATTTAATGATTATTCAATTATTTGATCATTAATTTAAACAATGATTGATAATGGCAACTTAAAGTGTTTTTTTTTTAATTTGTATTAGTTTTGATTTATACATGTATACATTTTTATTTCAGTTTTCAGTTTTATTTATATCAAGTTAAACTACACTGAAAAAAAATGGTGAAAAAATATATTTCAGCTCTAAAATTGCTAGTTAATTTCACAAATTATTACAAATAAATGGCAAGTAACGCATTTAATTAAATGTGAAATTTAAACAAGAATAACACTGAAATAGTATTCTTTGTAAAAAAAAAAGTGCTCTAATAATCTTTGTTTTATAAAAAAACTGTCAGAATTTTTTTTATTTCTTTTTCCAGTGTAAATGAAAATGAGAAATGTTGCCTTGGTAACTAGCTGAAATATGTTTTTTTTTTTTTTTTTTTTTTAATATATATATTTTGTTTCGAAGTAATTAACTTTTTTTTGTTTTTTGCTAGGGGTTTCTGGGTGGTTGCTAGTGAAAAATCAAGAGTCTCTGACAAGGCATTGTTTTTTTTCCCCAGTTAACATTGTATAAATAAACTATTATTCTTCCTTCATACCTTCCTCTATAATCTGTCCGTCCTGATCATCACAGCACTTTTACAAACTGTCGCCTGTATCTCCATGGTGACCATCCGTGCTGATATTTTTTCCCCCTGTGAGTAGAGAGTGGCGTTCAGTCTATAAATAACTGGACAGGCGGTTCGTCCTTCCATTAATTGGTCTGTTGAAGAATCAGACAGTACATTATGATACAGAAATTCATATTATTTTTCATCATCAATACTGCCATCATGCCAACAGGTCCTTTGACAGACAGAGGGATGGATGTTTTTCACATCTTTTTATCAACATTTTACAAACGCCGCTGACAAACACTTTAGAGAGACGATATTGAGTTTCAGAGAAAGACTGTTATGATAGAAACACCTGAGTGACGAATAAAAGAGTAGAGCAGGAAGAGTCTGTTTGATCCTGCAGTGAAAAACCAGAGTATGTCATTCATAGAAAGCGACAGAAAAATGCAATGTTATAAACTTACATCAAAAGAACCGACAGACAAACTGTGTGTGTGTGTGTGTGTGTGTGTGTGTGTGTGTGTGTGTGTGTGTGTGTGTGTGTGTGTGTGTGTGTGTGTGTGTGTGTGTGTGTGCTGGAATCAATGAAATGTGCTCAACTCCTTTGAAGATTAAACACTGACTACTGAAGTCTCCCTCTTTCGCTTAGAAAAACATGGTAAAATGTGTTTATTATTGAACTTAAATCTCACGAATTCTGTCAAGAACATGGTCATGTTTCACCTCAAAATCAAAAGAAGAAAATATATTTTGTATGAAGACAATAAATCCTATTGTAGCATATTGTAAGATTTCTGCCATTTTTACAATATTGTAATGAAAATTAAACAATGCAAATTCAAAAACTACATTGTAATGCAATGCAACTACATTGTGTGCAAATAATATATATTGTATACATAACATATAAAATAACTAACTAGATAGTCTTCACTGTACAAATTAAACATAGTTTGATCCTTATAAAAGTTAACAGTTATTCAGTCAAGAGCATTGAGTGATTTTTTGCAGTAAGTCTGTTGTTTGCTTAACATTAAAAACACAGACAGCAGCAGAAATATTAGGCTGCTGTCACTTTAAGACCAAATGCACGGATCCAATATACTGATACTGTACACATGCAATGTCTTTCTCGACTGTTATGATCACTCAAGCAGTAACCCACTATGTTTACTATGATACTCACCAAGATTTTTTGACATAATTTTGTGTGAATATGTCCGTTCAAGCGCGAGAAGACTCGAAACAGAGCTCATTTCAGTATTCACACGCTGTCTGAGACACGGCTTTCTTGGCGTTCGCTTCGAATGTTCGCGCACACTAAACTTCCCACACAGTGCATGAGTAACAGATTGTGCTCTTTCGTGTCTTCATGTGCTTGAATATTTAAATTGGCAAGGCTTAAACTTTCGTGACGATGCAGCGCAGACCAGTCAACTGTCCCGAGCGTCGTTCACATATGTTCATGTTCTCACAACATTGCACCGTTTCATATAAAAACGGCAATTTTTACTCGCTTGGCAATTTATATATAGCAAAGCATTGCACATAACATATATAATATAAATACCACTTTTTTTCAGATTTTTTACATCAATTCTCAATTCACAATAAAATTATTCTGGATCTATTTTGATATTTTCTCTTTCAAATCAAATCTGAGCTTAGTTTTAACAGCAGGTGGCGCTCTAGGCTAGTTTTTAACCACACACTCAAATGCTCATGAAGAAGAGTGCTGGAGAGTGCTTGTGCGTTCGGCTGAGTCATGTAAGTATATACTCGCACCTCGGCTCAGAATGCTTTAATGACACGAGATTAATGTAAACAGCCCACTGCGAACACCCTTGGAATTCACTTCAACCTTTTCGAACTTTATGAATGATTATTTTAGGTTTAAGTGGTGTGTGTAAAAGAACAGGACGCAAGCAGAGTAACTTACAGATGTTTCTAAAGCATGTAGCGCCACCTGCTGTTAAAAACTAAGCTCAGAATCGATTTGAGAGAGAATCGCGTTACATTGGAAAATATCAGAATTCTTGGTATAGCGAATCGAGAATTGATGTATTGTCCTAACCCTAGTGTTTATGTATTTTGTTTGTATTTTCTTCTTGTTCATTACTGTGTGATATGTTCTTTGTGCACTAACAATATGACTCTCTCTTTCTTTGCAGTTTGTTCGCAGTATTCCCGAGGAGTCTTCGCGATATTCGGCCTGTACGATAAGCGCTCGGTTCACACGTTGACGTCGTTCTGCAGTGCGCTGCACATCTCTCTGGTGACGCCCAGTTTCCCTGCGGAGGGCGAGACACAGTTCGTGCTGCAGCTGCGTCCGTCCATCCGGGGGGCGCTACTGAGTCTTCTCGACCATTACGACTGGAACAGATTCGTATTCCTGTATGACACGGACAGAGGTAAGAAAGGATACAAACACATATTCATTAACCATGATAGGATTTATGGCACTAAACTCATCAGGGGACCGTAACATGATGGTAGTTGCAGGATTAGTTTCGAGTTGACAAAACCAAACCAATCAACTTTCTCTGAGTTGAACCTGAGTTTATACAAAACTATGGAGCATGTGCATGTGAAAGTGTGACATCAGTAGCCAATCACATGCTGTGAAACAGCGATTCACTTCTCTCTTCTGCCGAATATGAGAAAAGTTCTTATGAGAATTAGTTATTCCTCGTCTGGGATCATGTAGAGCTCTTTGAAGCTGCACTGAAACTGACATTTGGACCTTCAACCCGTTGAACCCCAGTGAAGTCCACTATATGGAGAAAAACCCTGGAATGTTTTTCTCAGAAACCTTAATTTCTTTTCCACTGAAGAAAGAAAGACATGAACATCTTGGATGACATGGGGATAAGGAAATTATGAGGAGATTTTAATATAGAAGTGAACAGTTTTGGAACCTTTATTTTTTAAGAGTACACTCACACATTTGTAACTTGGCGGCCGTATTAGAGTCACAGCTGCTGTCTAATTCTCTCGTCTGGCATCATGGGAGTCCCGGAGTGAGGCAAGACCTATCTGTGTGTGTCAGGAAGGCCGCCTTTCAGAAAAGGTGAATTTCTTGATACTGTTTGCCAGGCTGCAGTTGGCTCTTCTTCGGCCCATTTTAAGCCCAGCGTTCGGCCAGAGAACACCCGAGATCTCCTGCCTGCTGTCGGTCTGCTGTTCTTCCACAGCGCCGAGGTCAGTGGAGCGTTAACTGCTCATCCTCGAGCCCAGAGCGATGTGGGCCGCAAGCCAATCATTCAGTCATCCGTGATCTCCTGCTTAAAGGCGAGAAAGAGAAGCTAATGGATCTACTCGCATCTGCTTCCTTCCCTCATCTTCGTTTTCTTCATCTCCTCTCTCGATTAATAAGTGCCGAATTTGACCTCAAGTCTTTCAACACGAGTTGTCACTGATTTGAGGAATGATGCAGATTGTTTTTCCAGTTTTTTCCTGTTTTTGTTGATTCCCCGAGGTTTATCTGGCTCGGAGACACTTGCGTTGACCTCACACCTCCGTCGACAGATCTGCATTGCGGAAATATCCCCGGACCTGTCCGCTAAAACGTCTCCGATCGCTCGCTTGCACACATGTGAAACGGCTAATCACAGGGGAATGTCTGGCTTGTCTGGAGACGTTAGCATCACTGGCAGCGGTGAAATGGAGTCAGTATGGTTGTGGAAAAAAAGATATCTGTTCATTTGATTCTTAACTGATTTAAATGAACAATAAAATGCTTTTTAATTAAATGCATTTATTTGGTTAAAAGCCGCCCATTTGGGCAGGATGAGACTTTACTGACATGTACAACAACAAACAACATAGTGTGTCAATACACTTTGTACATTTCTACAGAAAACAGAGAGATGAAATTCTTTGAGGTGTGCGATAATGACAAAAAATGATATCTCAGTATTTTATGGGATATTGTCGATAATTAGACGATGTAGGGTGTTTTTGTGCTGGTATCTTGGTTTGTTTAGGCCTGTCGTGGACAAGTTTTCATATTTTTCTTATACTGTGTGGTTGTTAGTTCACAGCAGTGACAGAAATTAACTTTTTCCAACTTACATTGATTTCAGGGGCATTTTTACCATTATATGTCATTTTTTCTAACCTTATTATATGTATGCATCGTCTTTTATGTCAAATTCTTATATATAATTAAAAAAAACACCACAAGCTGTTACCCATCAAGTGAAATAGTCAAAAAAATTCAGTTTTACACCGCAGAAGTGGCACAGAAGCAGTATTTACTGTGCAATTACAATTGCATAAATACTGTTATGCGATTAATGTTTTAAAGATAATATTTTGAACATTTATATATGAACAAATGTTGTTTTTTTTAAATGAAGCTTTAAATGTAAAACAAAAACCTTGAGTGAGTCATTGAATCATTCATCCAACTGATTCATTCAAACAGGAATCAAATTATGAATGGATCACTGAATCACTCATTTAGGAACCAAACATTGCTATGTGTTGCTTGGAGACGCACAATGGTTCTTTTCTCTATCTTTAAATGATTTAATGCTTAAAAACGTGTGCAATATATACTTAAATTTGTTCTTGTTCTTCACTACGGATCACTACAGCCCGTGTAGGTTAATGGACGTCCTTTAACCATAATAATCCTCTTTATTTACTCTTGACATGCCATTAGATCAGTGCTGGAATTCACTCAGCTTGGAAATGTTAACAACACAGTTCAGCTAACATCTCCACTTACAGGCCCAGACTAACTGACAAAGCCATCAGTTCTGGCACGCTCGCTTTAGCCGAGAAACTGACCATCTGGCCGCCTGGAATGGACGTGTTACCGATTGGTTCCAGCCACAGCTCTGCACGAGCCTAGTGGTTTGACACTTTGGCCAGTTTCTCACAACTGCCTTCCTTTATGAACACTGAGTGAAATACTACTATAGTGTCATACTGTGTACTGCATATAGTGTAGTATGCAATACAAAATGCTTAACGTGTGCCGCGTACCCACATGCATGTTTAAATCAGAGAGTGGCTCTCTTTGGGACATAAAAATGGCAACACTTTACTTAAAAGCTTTATGTATAATGCATTATGAAGGTATTCATAATGTACTTTATAATGCATTATATATTTTCATAAATAATTGTAACCAAAGTTAAAATGCGTTATAATATCAGCAAATTCATTGTTACATCTGAAATTGGTTGTTTGTCGTGTGTTTTAATGCATTGTACTTTCTAAAGGTGTGTAAATGAACAGATAAGTAATTGTGTTTAAAAGCAGTGTTGGGGAAAGTTACTTTTAGAAGTAATGCATTACAATATTGCATTACTCCCTAAAAAAAGTAACTAATTGCCTTAATTAGTTACTTTTTATGTAAAGTAATGCATTACATTTTCACATTTTGGCTGGGCTTGCTTGTTTGTATTTTTGGCAAATGTTCACCAAAAGTTAAATGAATAAGGCTGAAGGAAATGCAGATTCATGCCTGTACAGTAGAGGGCGCAGCTCAAACGAATTAAATATTAAATAAAGTATATTTGTGTAATTGAGCATATTTAATTGGTAACACTTTACAATAATTACAATCATTAGTTAACAACATTAGTTAACATGAACTAATAATGAACTGCACTTCTACAGCATTCATTAATCGTTAATGTTAATTTCAACATTAACTAATACATTATTAAAATCTTGTTAACATTAGTTAATGCACCTGTGAAGTAACATGAACAAACAATGAACTGTATTTTCAATAACTAACGTTAACGAAGATTAGTAAATACAGTAACAAATGTATTGCTCATGGTTAGTTCATGTTAGTTAATACATTATGTAACACAGGTTAGAATTCAGTTATATAAGAAACAAAGTAAATAATATAATTTTGAAATAATTATAATTCTAATAAAATGTTGAAAATATTAAACATAAAGCTGATTAAAGTCATTGCAGTGTGAAATAATGAAATAATAAATTGATAAAGTGACAAATTGCTTAAATGATATATGTAGTCTAAATTGAGACCGCACGTGACGTCATCGAGACGAGACGCGGGAGCAATGAGAGATACACACATTGCTGATCACGAGAGAGTGAGCAAAGATCAATCTGAGGCAAATATCAAAATAATCCTTTCTAATATTCAAATAATATTATGTATAATATGTTGTAGACCTGTTATCTAACTATATTGGGTTATTTTTAGAATGTTATTGTTGATATTGCCGCTGATGACTACTAATTGAGAACCCCTTGTAAAATCCGATGCGGGATGTTAAAAGTATATTAACCCACCCCTACACGGATTTGTTGAGTTTATTATATTGTTCAATTTACTGAAAAAAATGAATGTTATATATGTTTATTGATGTCCTGAAGTGATTTATGTGTGTAATAGTTTCTGAAGGAGTGTGAGATGTAATATAATATTCAATTTAAGCACTTTAATAATATATTGCACATGATGACATATTCTTATATATTCATATATATGTTTTATATATGTTGAATATGAAAAAAAGGGTTTTTGAAAACTTTTTACATATAGATTAACGAATGTGTAGTATATATTGTGCTTTGTCCAAAGGAAATATTTTGTAAATGCTTTCGAAACTTAAGATGCTGTTTGTATAAACAGGTCAGGTTTTTTCTGTGATTTCATTGAACACCGAGATGGCGAGCCTCCCAACCAACCTACGAGAGATACAGACAGAGAAGTCCCGTGCACACCCCTGGTTTGGTGCTTTCTGCTGATCAGGTGGAATCTATTTCATTGAGTACATTCCGATCTGTAGGATCTGTTTTTTTTTTCTTCTTCCCTTCATCGACTATTGACTGTTGAAATACAGCCTTCATCTACATCTACACTTAGAGACTTTTTGCACACACCAACATTTTTTTCTCACTTTGGCTGACAAAGGAACATTCAGACTGTTATATTGTTTGAAGAGTTGAATTGTTTTCGAATTGTTCGAATTGTACTACTGTGATGTATTTTTTTTTCCTCATTTGTTTCAATTTGGGTTAATCTTTTCTATGAGTAAAATGTAAAAGTGTTGAACAAAAAAAAACAAACTAATAACCCAAAGATAAGGAAAACTCTTATTAAACTAAAAATAGTGAAACTGAATATCTATAAACTAAATTAGAAACTAAACAACTGAAAGATAAACAATAACTATATAATAACTAGAAGCAAATAGTAAACAGAGCTCAAAGATATAAACAACAACAAAAAAAACAACAACAACAGGGCATTGAAAAGAAACAATCATTTCATTTGGTTTTATTTATTTTATTTAATTGTTATTGTGACTGTGTTACAATTGTTTTTATTTTTTTTTTTTGCTCAAACAAAATACAAAGACATTTTCAGTTATTATCTGTGTCCTCGTGTGTTCCGGTTACTTACCCTCCTGTAACGAACCTAGAATCTGGTCCAGCGTTAGGTGCTAAGAGCGACCTGTCCCTGTTACAGTAACTTCCATGTTACAGAAGTGGCGAGCCAGCAGCCAGGAGTGGTATAGTTGTAAATTTTAAAATTCTGAAGGACACAAAAGACAAAAGAAAAAAAAAAAAAATCAAACTAAGTGGTGCAAATAAGAGTCAAAATGGAAGTAATTGATCTTGAAAACGTTTTAATTGAAAACGCAGTAATAATTAGTGGACTGACCAACACAGAAATTGACGAAGATCTAACTGACTTCCTGAAAAAATATGGTAGTATCCATAGACACCTTACCATAGACGATCCCAAATCACCTTACCATAGAGAAGTCATTGTAGAGTATAGCAGTGGTTCTGCAATAGTGGCTCTCAAACCTCTGTTGCCCTACACTTTCAAGAGCCCACACAATGTTGCTTACCACATAAAGCTTCTATCAAGTGTCTATACGTCAGCAGTTACTGAGAGTGCCACAACCCATTATTTTGCTGAATTGAAGAGGATAGCAAAGCTCAGTGGCAGAACTTTCGACGATCTCTTGAAAGAGCAGCTTCTTGCAAATGCAACCGATGTCGCTGACAATCCAGCTGATGCCAATGATCTTGAGTCATCTCAAATGTCTGGTTATTCTCCCCCTGACATTCCGCTTCCAACCAAGCGAACTGAGCATTCAGATGAGAGAAGGAACTCTGATACAGTCCAAAGAGTTAGCACAGGAAGTTTCTCACCCACACTTGAGACAAAAGATGTGAACCCACCTGAAGTCCAAAGAATGATCATTGAGCACATTGTGAAAAGTGATGGAGCTTCAACCTCTAGTGCGTCATTCAGGCTAAGAGTTTTCTCAGGCAAAGTTCCCCGACCTATTGGCGAAGTTGATTATGAAACCTGGCGCAACAGTGTAGAGTTAATTCTCCAAGATCCTTCACTGTCTGACCTACATCGTTCCAGGAAGATCTTAGACAGCCTGCTGCCGCCAGCGTCAGAGATTGTCAAGCAGTTAGGTGCAAAAGCCTTACCTGCTGCTTACCTTGATGTTTTAGATTCTGCTTTCGACACCGTAGAAGATGGTGATGATCTCTTCGCTAAGTTTCTGAACACGTTACAGAATGCAGGGGAAAAACCTTCTTTGTACTTGCAACGATTGTACACCAACCTTCTCAAAGTGATGAAAAGAGGCGGTATTCCTGTTGATGAAGCTGACCGACAGCTCCTGAAACAATTCTGTCGGGGCTGTTGGGATGACACGCTAATAGCCAAGCTTCAGCTTGAACAAAAAAGGAACGAACCCCCTCCATTCCCTGAGCTACTTCTGCAGTTGCGCAGTGAAGAAAACAAATACTCCACAAAAGAAAGTCGCATGAAGCAGCATTTAGGAGTACAGAGACAAAGAGCCAGTTCCCATGTAGTCACTGCTAACCCTTTTGATCTGAACCACAATGAAGTGTCAGAACATACAGAAGTGGCCGAATTAAAGAAACAAATCGCTAAACTTCAGAGCCAGCTCGCTAAGCAGAGGAGCAAACCGACAAGACAAAGTGAGTTGCCGTCAAATGATCCTGTTCTTGAGCTAAAGCAGCAAGTCACAGAGCTCCAGAGCCAGATGGCAAAGCTCAGAGTACAAAAGAACTCCGAGCCAAAGAGCAATTCAAGTAAATCGAAGCAAACAAACACACAAGTTCGCAAAGACCCTCCTACAGCTGACCATAAGCAACCTCACAGGCCTAAGCCAGGCTATTGCTTTCGATGTGGCGAGGACGGACATGTTGTTTCAATTTGTGAAAATGATCCAAACCCGTCCCTTGTAACCGATAAGAGAAAGCAGTTGAGAGAACGTCAAGTCCTATGGGATAGTCAGTATGGCCCAAGTGCCTCAGGAACTTTAAACGCCGCCCAGCCTTTGTAGCGAGACGTACGAGGGCTGTCACTTGTCAGAATAGTCTCAAGAAACCAGTGAACATGAGCAACTTGAAGTCCTATGATAGAAACCATCCAGTTGGTCTACCCAAAGGATTAATTGGTACGAAATGCACTGCTCAAGTGAACATTGAGGGAAAACCTTGTTCTTGTCTACTTGACACAGGGTCTCAAGTGACCACCATTTCCCATTCGTTTTATGAGCAGAATTTGCCTGGACTAAGCATAACTTCTCTAGATGACCTGCTGGAAATAGAAGCAGCCAATGGTCAAGCAGTACCCTACCTGGGGTTTGTTGAAGTGAGCATTGCATTCCCCAGAGACTTTCTTGGATCTGATGTTGAGGTGTCTACTCTTGCCCTGGTCATTCCAGAAACCGGCGGCACTGCCCAACCAAAGGTGCTAATAGGCACGAACACCTTGGATCTCGCATATGACAAATATCTTGAAACAAATGATTCAGTCTGTCGAGCCATTCCATTTGGTTACAAAGCTGTAATCCAGACCATCAAACACAGGCGCCAGCAGAAAGTAAACAGCAGCATAGGAATCGTTAGGCTTCCTGGTGTTACCCCTACTGTTGTTCCTGCGGGTCAAAATGTTGTTCTTGAAGGAGTGGTGAGTGTAAAGGGACAAGTAGCCGAAAAATGGGCTGTGATGGAACCTCCTTCGTATTCACCTTTTCCAGGAGGATTGCTAGTTGCCAGTTGCTTACTCAATCTACCTCGGCATCCATCGCGTAAAGTCCCAGTGGTGTTGAAGAACGAGACAGAGCATGATATCATCATCCCGGGGAAAAGTGTGATAGCAGATATTCATGCACTGCAGAAAGTAATGTCGGACAATGTTGTGCAACCTGATTGCTCAGAGTCAAGTATCCATGCAAAATCCACCAAAGAACTTTGCTTTGACTTCGGTGATTCCAGTTTGCCAGAAGAGTGGAAGAGAAGAATCACTCAGAAACTGTGCGCCATGCCCGAAGTCTTTGCATTGCACGACATGGATGTTGGACAAACGAGCAAAGTGAAACACACAATTAAATTACACGACAAAACCCCATTCAAGCACAAAGCAAGACCGATCCATCCCAACGATCTTGAAGCTGTCCGCAGACATTTAGAGGAATTGCTTGATGCTGGTATCATCCGTGAATCGGAGTCATCCTTCTCCTCCCCTATTGTCGTAGTAAGGAAGAAGAACGGCGATATAAGACTTTGCATCGACTACCGCAAGTTGAATACGCAGACTATCAAGGATGCATATGCCTTACCCAACTTGGAGGAAACCTTTTCAGCACTTCGAGGTTCAAAATGGTTCTCAGTGCTCGATCTTAAATCTGGGTATTACCAGATCGAACTAGAAGAGAAAGACAAACCCAAGACCGCTTTTGTGTGCCCATTAGGTTTTTGGGAGTTTAATAGGATGCCCCAAGGTATCACAAACGCTCCCAGCACGTTCCAAAGGCTGATGGAGAAGTGCATGGGTGACATCAACCTCTCAGAAGTCCTAGTGTTCTTGGACGATTTGATTGTCTTCTCAGATACCCTAGAAGAGCACGAAAGACGTCTTCTTCATGTTTTAGGACGTTTGAAAGATTATGGATTAAAGCTTTCGTTGGAGAAATGCAAGTTTTTCCAGAAGTCAGTGAAGTATCTTGGTCACATCGTCTCAGAAAACGGTGTGGAGACGGATCCCCAGAAGATAGAAGCCATCAAAACCTGGCCAAGTCCGAAGAACTTGAAAGAGCTTCGTTCCTTCCTAGGGTTCTCCGGTTATTACCGGCGATTTATTAAGGACTATGCGAAAATAGTGAGGCCATTGAATGAACTAACTGTGGGATATCCTCCGCTTCAGAAAAGTTGCAGGATGAAAAGTAAGGAGAGGACTTACCTTGACCCCAAAATACCTTTCGGAGAGCGATGGACAGCTGACTGTCAGCAAGCATTCGAAACACTCATCTCAAAACTTACCGAAGCACCAGTGTTAGGATTCGCAGATCCTGGGTTGCCGTATGTGCTACATACAGACGCGAGCACCACTGGACTAGGTGCAGCGCTCTATCAGGAGCAAGAGGGAGTGCTACGAGTAATTGCATACGCCAGTCGAGGGTTGTCAAGGAGCGAAGCCCGGTATCCTGCTCACAAGCTGGAATTCCTAGCCTTGAAGTGGGCAGTTACTGAAAAGTTTTGCGATTACCTTTATGGAAGCAGTTTCAAGGTGATCACGGACAGTAACCCCCTTACTTACGTCTTAACGTCAGCCAAGTTGGATGCAACAAGCTATAGGTGGTTGTCTGCTTTGTCCACCTTTTCCTTTACTCTCCAGTATCGACCTGGAAAGAACAATCTCGATGCGGATGCACTGTCTAGACGACCCCATGGTGATCTGGTAAATGATCCTACATCTCAAAAGGAACAAGATCGAATACGCCAGTTTACTTTGTACCATTCACCTGAAACTGCCAATTCCATCTCAGTTTCCATGGATGCAATCCAAGCAGTCTATGAAAAACATTCCTTATGTCAAGCAGGTGACAGTAATTGTATCACTCTTGTTGAGTCACTTTCCATGAGTCCAGATGCAATTCCCAAAGATTATGAGCTGATGGAAGGATCTTCAGTTGTTCCCTGTATGTCAGAACAGGAGTTGAAAGAAAAACAGAGAAATGACCCAGCCATGCGAGAAGTAATTTTTCAATTGGAATCAGGCGACGCTGTCCTACCTGCACTGAGATGTGAGCTTCCAGAACTTCCTTTCCTGTTGAGAGAATGGAGAAAACTTGAGTTAAAGGATGGTGTTCTCTATCGTAAAAGAGCCGTTGGAGACTGTACAACTTACCAGCTTGTTCTACCACCTGACTTAAGAGCCATGATCATGAAGAGTCTACATGATAATATGGGTCACATGGGAATAGAACGGACCCTTGATCTCATCCGGTCGCGATTCTATTGGCCCAGAATGGCCATGGATGTCGAAAATAAAGTCAAGACCTGTGAACGCTGTGTGTGCAGAAAAACCTTACCAGAAAGAGCCGCTCCTCTAGTGAATATCCAAGTTACCCGGCCACTAGAGTTAGTGTGCATGGACTTTTTGTCATTGGAACCCGACCGTAGTAACACCAAAGACATCTTGGTAATAACAGACTTCTTCACCAAGTATGCGGTCGCAATCCCCACCCCAAACCAAAAAGCCCGAACGGTTGCTAAAACTCTGTGGGAAAACTTCATAGTGCATTATGGTGTGCCTGAAAAGCTCCACAGCGATCAAGGACCCGACTTTGAATCCAAAACGATCAAAGAACTCTGTGAAATTGCTGGTATCAGAAAAGTCAGAACTACACCGTACCATCCTAGAGGGAACCCGGTCGAGCGTTTCAACCGCACGCTGCTAGGAATGCTCGGTACCTTGAAAACTCAAGAGAAAACTCGCTGGAAAGACTTTGTAAAACCCCTTGTGCACGCTTATAACTGCACGAAGCACGAGACAACCGGTTTCACACCATACGAACTTATGTTCGGACGCCAACCAAGACTCCCAGTAGACTTGATTTTTAACACCACAGTGAACCATGACAGTCCTAAATTCCATTCACAATATGTGCAGTCATTAAAAACTCACCTTCAGGAGAGCTACAAATTAGCCCAGAAGAATGCGGCCAAAACCGCAGAAAGAAACAAAGTCCGCTTTGACCGTAAAGTAACTGAGTCTTCTCTCGAGGAAGGTGACCGTGTCCTGGTCAGAAATGTGAGGGTACGCGGAAAACACAAATTAGCTGACAGATGGGATCCCATGGTACACATTGTAGTGAGTCGTACTGGTGAATTACCTGTCTATACAGTGAAACCCGAAAGACAAGAAGGTCCCTTACGAACATTACACAGAGATTTGTTGTTACCTTGTGGATTCTTACCGCCGCTGATGGAAGAAGAAACTGATGTAACGAAACCTCAGAAAAAGCGGGTAACCAGACAAAACAGAGATGAGGCACCGGATGAATGTCAGGAAAACTATCAAAGTTCCGATGAAGATGACTATGTACCACAATTCTCTGAAGTTCCAGCCATGACTACACAAAGGTTCATCAGAGAGTACAGTGTGGTCAGAGAACCTAAAGACGTTTCTTCTAACTCTGATTCTGAAATTCAAACATCTGCCCCAAGTCATGGTTCAGAGACTGTGAATGCAAGAAATGTACCCAGAAGAAATGATTCATCTGAAATGGAACACTTACCTGATATTCAGTACTTACCTGAAACCCAGTCTTCATCCTGTGGAACAGGACCTGTAAAGGAAAACCTGAAAGAAAGAAACCACTTACCTCAAGTAGAGCAGCAAACACTGGATGTACCTGATGAAAACGAGAAGGACGATAACACACAAGCTGTTCAAGTTGAGGAAAGTGTACCTGATGTTCCATTGAGGAGAAGCGGAGTAGAATCAGCTGAATCTGCTGAATTTGCTGAACCTGTGGAAGAAACAGATCAAAGTGCAAGTGAGGATGAAATTCAGTTAAGAAGGTCCAAAAGAGTGAAGCAGAAGTCAAAAAGACTGACTTACCCAGAAATGGGAAACCCAATGATATCCATTATCCAATCCCTGCTTCAAGGACTGAACACTGCTTTTGTAGAATCACTTGCAGAACATCCCAAACCAATAAGACACCCCAAGCTATAAAGTCTTAAGTTTTAGCTATGCAAAGGGACTTGCATAGATTTAAGAGGGGAGGGTGTAACACAGGTTAGAATTCAGTTATATAAGAAACAAAGTAAATAATATAATTTTGAAATAATTATAATTCTAATAAAATGTTGAAAATATTAAACATAAAGCTGATTAAAGTCATTGCAGTGTGAAATAATGAAATAATAAATTGATAAAGTGACAAATTGCTTAAATGATATATGTAGTCTAAATTGAGACCGCACGTGACGTCATCGAGACGAGACGCGGGAGCAATGAGAGATACACACATTGCTGATCACGAGAGAGTGAGCAAAGATCAATCTGAGGCAAATATCAAAATAATCCTTTCTAATATTCAAATAATATTATGTATAATATGTTGTAGACCTGTTATCTAACTATATTGGGTTATTTTTAGAATGTTATTGTTGATATTGCCGCTGATGACTACTAATTGAGAACCCCTTGTAAAATCCGATGCGGGATGTTAAAAGTATATTAACCCCCCCCCCCCGGATTTGGTGAGTGTCTAATATTGTTCAATTTACTGAAAAAAATGAATGTTATATATGTTTATTGATGTCCTGAAGTGATTTATGTGTGTAATAGTTTCTGAAGGAGTGTGAGATGTAATATAATATTCAATTTAAGCACTTTAATAATATATTGCACATGATGACATATTCTTATATATTCATATATATGTTTTATATATGTTGAATATGAAAAAAAGGGTTTTTGAAAACTTTTTACATATAGATTAACGAATGTGTAGTATATATTGTGCTTTGTCCAAAGGAAATATTTTGTAAATGCTTTCGAAACTTAAGATGCTGTTTGTATAAACAGGTCAGGTTTTTTCTGTGATTTCATTGAACACCGAGATGGCGAGCCTCCCAACCAACCTACGAGAGATACAGACAGAGAAGTCCCGTGCACACCCCTGGTTTGGTGCTTTCTGCTGATCAGGTGGAATCTATTTCATTGAGTACATTCCGATCTGTAGGATCTGTTTTTTTTTTTCTTCTTCCCTTCATCGACTATTGACTGTTGAAATACAGCCTTCATCTACATCTACACTTAGAGACTTTTTGCACACACCAACATTTTTTTCTCACTTTGGCTGACAAAGGAACATTCAGACTGTTATATTGTTTGAAGAGTTGAATTGTTTTCGAATTGTTCGAATTGTACTACTGTGATGTATTTTTTTTTCCTCATTTGTTTCAATTTGGGTTAATCTTTTCTATGAGTAAAATGTAAAAGTGTTGAACAAAAAAAAAACAAACTAATAACCCAAAGATAAGGAAAACTCTTATTAAACTAAAAATAGTGAAACTGAATATCTATAAACTAAATTAGAAACTAAACAACTGAAAGATAAACAATAACTATATAATAACTAGAAGCAAATAGTAAACAGAGCTCAAAGATATAAACAACAACAAAAAAAAACAACAACAACAGGGCATTGAAAAGAAACAATCATTTCATTTGGTTTTATTTATTTTATTTAATTGTTATTGTGACTGTGTTACAATTGTTTTTATTTTTTTTTTTTGCTCAAACAAAATACAAAGACATTTTCAGTTATTATCTGTGTCCTCGTGTGTTCCGGTTACTTACCCTCCTGTAACGAACCTAGAATCTGGTCCAGCGTTAGGTGCTAAGAGCGACCTGTCCCTGTTACAGTAACTTCCATGTTACAATTAACTAATGTTTAACTAATGAACCTTATTGTAAAGTGTTACCATTTAACTATTGCAGGTTTGCATTTCACTGTTTTTATTATTTTTGAGAAATACTGAATGTTTTTGTGCAAGTGAGCTGAGTAAATGTATGTTTACATGTAGTAAAGAACTACAATACCCATCATGTTCACACACAATTTTTCTTAACGTCAGTGACTAAATGGGAAAGCAAAGTAACTTGCATTACTTATTTGAAAAACGTAACTTGGATATTTCACCGTAAATTTAAAAGAAATGTGTTACTTTACTAGTTACTTGAAAAAATTGATCTGATTACATAACTCACGTTACTTATAATGCGTTACCTTCAACACTGCTCACAATTATTAATGAGATCATGCAACTCAATATAAGGTGCATTAAAAGGCATAATTATTGCATTAAAGATACTTATATAATGCATTATATATAAAGGCTTTGTGTTAAGTGTTTGATAAAAAAATAAAATTAAATAATAAAAATAGTTTGTGAGAGCATTTAGTATGAAACAGGAGTCATCTGAATTTGAATAATAATAATAACAAAATATTGTAAATCTTTAAAAATGTTTGTAAAAAATATATATTTTAAAATATTTGTATATTTAAAAATACATACATTAAAACATTCCATAAACTTACGTGGCATGGACGAGACGTTAGCAGCAGATCCTTTAAGTCCTGTATGTTGCTGTGGATTGAACTTGCTGGTCCAGAACATCCCACTGATGCTCGAGTGGATTGAGATCTGGGGAATTTGGAGGCCAGGGCAACACTTTGAACTTCATCATGTTCCTCAAACCATTCCTGAACAGTGTGTGCAGGGTGTTTTATCCTGCTGAAAGAGCCGTCTCCACCAGGGAACAGCAGTGTCATGAAGGGGTGGACCTGGTCTGACACGATGTTTAGGCAGCTCTCAGTTGTCAAATTTACGTCCACAAGAATGGCCCGACCCAGGGTTTCCCACCTGATCATTGTCCAGAGCATCCGTCCACTCCCTCCACCAGCCTGTTGTTGTCCCACAATGCATTACTTACCGGGGTAAATGCTGCACATGTACACGGCCGCCCACATGATGTAAAATAAAACGGGACTCCTCGGACCAGGAGACCTTCTTCCACTGCTCCAAGGTCCAGTCCTGATGCTCGCATGCCCATTGTAGGCACATTCGACAGTGGACAGGGGTCATCATGAGGGTCTTTGATCTGAGCTGTTTGTTGTGAATCGTGGGTTTTGTTTTATCGGAGGTGTAAAAGCATAATTTACGCGACTGAAAGAGCAAAAGTGGGGCTAAGAGACGAAATCTCCTATGACAACTTTCAGTATTGCATACTGGGGCTGGGTTAAAAATATCGATTTCTCAATTTTAATTGATTCTCATTTTTACGAACCGATATCGATTCTTAAATCCCAAGAATCGATTAGTCTAGTCTGTTTTCAGTTGATGAATGAGCAGAATATGCAGCGCCTCCCATCCAATAAATCGCAATAATCTTTGTGCTGTTACTTTTGATATGAAGCAAAGTCTCAGATTTCAAATGACGTCCGTCTTATTATGAGATTCAAAAAATAAATACCGTTTTGGCACTGTTTAATGTGGCGTGACGGATCGCTTTAGCGCCTCAGTTAAAGAGAAGCATGTGATCATCCTCTCCTCCGCTTTAATACCAGTTACAGCGAAATAAACATGCATGAACATCTGAAGGTATGTTAATATATATAGTACAAATTACTGAAATCCGTGTCACGTCTCGTGTAATCGCTCAATCAGTGCTTCAACCTCGGAAAGACGTCAATAAAACAGCTTCAATGTCACGTAACGTCACATTTACCTCAGAAAAACACATTCAGTGTAAAATTGTTCCTAGTTCCTGCAGTGTGAACACGGCAAAATCCGGGTACTGATTGGTCCTCAGCCCCATATGCAGCTGTGTGTTGTGACACATTCCTCCCATAACCGTCATTAAAATTCTGTGTGACTCGTGCCACAGTAGACCTTCTGTTGGCTCGGACCAGACAGGATAGCCTTCATTGCCCTTGTGCATCGATGAGCCTTGGGCGTCCAGCACCCTGTCGTCGGTTTATATTTGTCCCTCCTCAGACACTGTTGGTAAATTCTCACCACCGCTGACTGTGAGCAAACCACAGGCCTTGCCGTTTCAGAAATACTCTGACCCAGTGGCCTTGCCATAACAATTTTGTCAAAATCGCTCAGATCTTTATTCCTGCACATTTCCAACACGTTGCATCCAGAACTGTTAGTTCACCCCAAAATGAAACTTCTGTCATTAACTCCCTCGAAAAGACCTTTGTTCATCTTCAGAACACAAATGAAGATATTGAGCATCTGTGGGATGTGCTGAACAAACAAGTCCGATCCATGGAGGCTCCACCTCGCAATTTACAGGACTTAAAGGATCTGCTGCTAACATCTTGGTGTCAGATACCACAGCACACCTTCAGGGGTCTAGAGGAGTCCATGCCTCGACGGGTCAGGGCTGATTTCGCAGCAAAAGGGGTCCAACACAATATTAGGAAGGTGATCATAATGTTATGCCTGATCGGTGTATTTACTGTGCATGCGTCCAATGAAGTATACTTTGCAAGGCTGTGCATTCGAGGGCTTTAGGAGATGATCAACACTTGTGCATGCCTGTATAAATTCACATACTGTGACTGTTTTTCAAAAACAGTGAGTAATACGCCATACCCTGTGTATGCATGAAGAGTGAGCGGCGAAGCCGTCCGTTCTGTCCACACACAGACTGGGGTTTGTGTACAGAGGATCCTCCAGGTCTCTGCTGGCAGTCTGTGTTTACTCAAAGGACAGCTGGTGCTATTTCGTTATTATTTTGTGTGTGTGTGTGTGAGAGAGACAGCTCACGGTCATCTGTGGTCCGTCTGTGTGTTGTGGTTTGTGTTATATCTGTTTGTCTGAAAAGAGGAACCTGCACACACACACACACACACACAGACTGACACTGGACGCTGCATTTGTCCTGATGTCCAAAGTCCCGCGGTGCGACTAAGGGCCAATTTAAAGGACATCTGTTGCTCTTGGCTGACATAACTGGCACACTGATGCAGAACACACACGGGACATTTGGACAGAAGATGAAGCCAGAGCGCACACACGCAAACACACACCTGTAGAAACACACACACCGTCTGGGAAGGTGAATTCAAAAGTGACAGTAAAGACATTTATAATGTTACAAAAAATTCTATTTCAAATAAATGCTGTTCTTTTGAACTTTATATTCATTGAAGAATTCTGAAAAATAACGGTTTTCAACATTGGTAATGATGAAAAATGTTTCTTTAGCATCATATCATCATATTAGAATGATTTCTGAAGGATCATGTGACACTGAAGACTGGAGTAATGATGCTGAAAATTCAGCTTTGATCACAGGAATAAATTACACTTTAACAGATATTCACATAGAAAACAGATATTTTTAAACTGTAATATTATTTCACTGTTTTTACTGTATTTTTGATCAAATAAAAATCCTTATTATTCCAATCTTAGTCAATCTGTACGAATACACAGATACATATTATATGCATATTAAGGTAAAGATATAATGTAGCATTAGAATATACACACATCGAGTGTTTTTTGTGTTTTTGTTGCTAGGATACGCCATCCTGCAGGCCATAATGGAGAAGGCGGGTCAAAACGGTTGGCAGGTTAGCGCCATCTGCGTGGAGAACTTCAATGACGCGAGTTACCGAAGGCTGCTGGAAGACCTGGACCGGCGGCAGGAGAAGAAGTTCGTCATCGACCTCGAGGCAGAGCGACTCCAGAACATTCTAGAGCAGGTGAGGATGACAGCAAGAAAGCATGTGATTGATTCATCTGTGCATGTTATTCCAAAATGTTTTTATAATCTTTCACCAAAATGTAATAATTATTACAAGTAATTATTTTTAAACTCCTCCAATATTGCACATTTTCAGCATCATAAAAACCCCACAATGTATAAAATAAAATGATCCCCTATATTATTTATTTTTTTTAACATTTATTTGTTTTTCACGGAAATACATCACAATATGGAATAAACATTATTTGTGAGTGTTGACTTTGAAATTATTCTACAATATTTAAAGTGCATTTAAAAATCTACAATATTTAATATTTTTCATAAATATTTCTATTTAAATATTTAAAGTATTTAGATTTTAAAATTATATACTGTAAGCACTTGGAGCCATTTTGCTAACTGACTTTAAAATTAATCTACAATATTTTTCAAATGTAAATATTTTTAAATATGTAGACATTTAAAAATATATTTTAAAAATATAAAGTGTAAAAATATAAACATTAATATTTAAGTATTTCTAATATTTTTTAAATATTTAAAAAAAAAAAGTTTTATAATTTTAGCCGTTTTGCTAAATGACATTGAAATTATTCTAAAAAAAATTAAAATGTATTTTTTTTAATATTTTATGATTTTTAAATATTCAGACATTTAATATTATAAAGTATTAAAAATGTAAATATGAATATTCAAATATTTATAATATTTTACAATGCATAATATTCTACCATTTTTAAAATGTAATTTTTAAAAAACATATTTGAAGATTTTTAAATATTTAGGCATTTAAAAGTATTATAAAGTGTAAAATTGTAAATATTAATGTTTAAATATTTCTATTATTTTTTAAATATTTTAAAACATATGGTTTTATAATTTAAAAAAAAATTTATATAATGCTGTAAGTGCTTTGAGCCATTTTTCTAAACGACATTGAAATGATTCTACAATTTTTTTAAATATATATATATATATATATATATATATATATATATATATATATATATATATAAAATATATAAATACTTAAACATTTTCAAATATATTTTTAAATAAAATATTTAAAAATATATTTGAAATCAGAAATCAGAGAGTCGTTTCACTTACTCACACCAGACTTTCAAAGACCTGTCAACTAATCTTATGTCAACAAACCCGAATGTGCGCAGTGATTGACAGGAAGAGAATGTTTCTGATTGGCTAAAATAGCACAAGCCGCCTCCCTCAGTCATTTGTTGCTGTTTGCAGAGCCACAGCGACAGACTCACAAAAACTATTCCAGTAATATCTCTCAGGTAGCAGGAACAGTTTATGGATGCATTCCAGAATACTAAATCGCTTACAGCACCTTTAAAGGAAAAGCATAAAAACGCAAATCACAGAGAGCTGGAGGGATCACAGAGCGAGACGAACGATCAGTGCTTTCCTTCTCGCCTCCGATTTGTTATTTCCTCTCATCCCTCCTCCTTGCTGCAGAGCTTCTCTCTGTTCCTCACACGCTCTGTCTGTCATGTGAAACTCAGAATAACATGATGTACAGAGAGACGAAACTGCTGCCAAACAACCTGAAACAGACACATCACAGCGAACAGAGCTGAAATTAAAGTGTGACTTTGTATTGTTAAAATGTCGGCTGAGAAATTCCTTTTTATTTGTCAGAAAAAGCAAAACGCGTCATCCGGCTCCAGGTCTTTCGTGAAAATTCCATTACTTCCGCATTTTTGTATCGTCGCCCATGGACCGTTGGATCGGCAGAGGGTTATTAACAAAATGGTTATTGTAAAGGAGACTGTCTGCTCTTTAAACAGCATTATGGTAAAAGTGGAGCACTACTGGTATAAAATACTGTGTTCATCCTCATCCAGTTTAAAATGTTGACTACAAACAGGGAGGTTTTTCAGACTGTCCGTCATGACGTTCTCTCCGTATTCTTTGCAGTCTTTATCCACTGCCTACAACATGCTGGACCCTTCACTGAAACCCAAAGTAACTCATTTCCACTAAACGTTTACACTTTGAATTCTTGCACTTGGAAAAAAAAACACCATTATTATGACTAAAAGTTTGCTAAGAAGTATTTCCTACTAAAGCCAGGTGGAATTAGACTGGTCAAGCGTACCCATAGCAGACTGGTGGGAGTGGCCTCGGAGGGCAACATGCCCAGTGCATTATGGGTGTTGAAGTTTTCCTACCTATTTGGTAAAATGGAAGACGACAGCTTTTTTTCTCTAGTTTTCAGGTAGCACCGATTTCAATTTTTTTCGCCTTTCTACTGTATAGGCAGCCAAGTTTTATTGAAAGCCCATTTTGCAAGTGGCAACATCTTACACAAATTCACAAATCGTGCCTAACGACAACCATATTGACAATACAGCAGTATCTCTCATTACTTATCTTCTTCTACGGTCAGTTTTTTGTCTTTAAGGTCAAATACCATCACGACAAAGCATTTTGACATCCAGACAGACTTTGAAGTTATAGTTAAACATCCAGTTTAATGCCATTTTAGTACTGAGGTGTGTTGCTTTCACAATAATGCAGGAATATTCACTACCATTTACAGGTTTGGGGTCAGAAAGATTTTTCTGAAAAGAAAATGAGCACTTTGATTCAGCAAAAACGCATTCAATTGATCAAAAGTGACAGTAGGCATTTATAATGTCACAAAAGATTTCTATTTCAAATAAATGCTGTTCTTTTGAACTTTCTATTCTTCAAAGAATCAAGTATGACTGTTTTCACAAAAATATAAACACTGATGATAATCAGAAATGTTTCATCATATAAGAATGATTTCTGAAGGATCATGTGACAAGTAATGATGCTGAAAATTGGAATAAATTACATTTCACATTTATTTCAAACTAAAATAATATATATTTTTTTAAATATGACTGTATTTTTGATCAAATAAATGCAGTCTTGCTGGCCTTCTTTCAGAAACTTTTGAACGCTAGTGTACATTAAAAGGGACCTGTGGCCTAATGCCGTTCTGGAGCGCTAATGATGTTGAACTCGAGCAGCAGCCGGAGTCACAGCGCAGCTCTCTGAGTGTCTGATCTGTGAACTCTGCGATGGCGGGGCGTGTTTGATTGTTGCATGGTCCGTCTGTTCCTTAGGCAGACCTCTAAAGGTGCCCATCTATCAGCCTGACAGTACATTTGGCAAATACAAGCAGACACACACACACACACATACCGTCTCGCAGTTGGACATAGTCAGGTACAACATCAACAGAATGTTCTCTCTCCACGACCTGCCAGTCCTGCCAGCATGTTCCTTGAGCAGATGTGGATCTGGCATCAGCAGCCGCTGATCTCGCAGACACCTGTTGCACACTAGAATCTTTTAGATGCCATGGATCCCCAAATATGGCCCCTATCCTGAAATATAAAAAATGTATACACTGAAAAAGTAATATTATAAATCTAAAATTAAGTTATATTATTATATATATCTTTCTACTCACTATAGTAATGCAAAGTTAAATGTATTATTTATTTATTTAATCAAATGTTTATTTTTATTTTATCAAAATGTGTAGTTTATTTTTATTCTAATTTAATCTATTTAACAGATTAATAACTATTATTTTTATTTTAATCACATTTTTATTCTTTTATCTAATTTATTTAATTGTATTTTTTTATTTATTTAGTTCATTATTTATTTATAATTTTAAAAAAAATATTCTTGTTTTTCTCTAGACTTCTCCTTCTGACCCCCAGTTTAAAAATCCCTGCACTAGACAAAACTCTAGCATGAAACTGAACTTCTGAAAGCACAAGAAATGGCTCCTTATTAAATCACGAGTGTAATTTTGAATCAATTTGGCCACGACACATGAGATATTGAACGATTTTTAACTCTGCTGACAAGAAGAGGAATTTACTGAACAGTAATTCAAAGAAATAGAGCACTTTATCAGCGCCGTTGGTTCAGGAAGTCATTTCCCATTCATTTCTTCCATCGGGATTTTTAAAAAGTCTTCTTTAATAAGATATAAGCCATAAACCAAACCAACCGGCTATGAGGAGAATCACAACATTACAAACTTTGATTTGAAGCAAAAAAAAAAAAAAAGTGTTTGAAAATCAGACAAAAACACAAAGGTACAAGACTGTGTACCCACTGCGACAAACAAGAACAAATGTAGGGCGGGGCTTGATTTTGTCCGTGGGGAATTGATTGGATGGTTGTGGTTTGCTATTGGTGGATCTCATGTGAGTGACAGGTTGCCCCGCCCTCATCGCTGCAAAAGGGACGGGAAGTTGTTTTGATTCAAGATGACAAATGATTTAAAATTAATGATGTAAACGGATAAAAAATTTAGAATAAACACTGCAATTTCCATAAAAACAAGAATTGTCCATTTTGATTTTAAAAAGCGTTTCTGAATGGCACACAATGGAATATAAACTCTAAAATACAAGGTGATGTGTGGATGTTTGTTAAAATGCACTTTCCCAAATATAGGTAATAAATCTGTAGGCGAATTCCTGAGAATTCAGTCATTTCTTATATTTCTTTCTCTCTCTCTCAGATTGTGAGTGTCGGGAAACATGTGAAAGGATACCACTACATCATCGCTAACCTGGTGAGTTCTGGCACTGGTTTATCCAGCTCAGTGAGAGAGAGAGGCAGTGATGGAGCGCTAGAGGAAATGAACTAATGTAGAGGACAGCATGTCCTCTGGCTGTAATTCTCTGTGATGGAGCTGAGCGATGTGCCACTTTACTTTCCTGAATAAAACCCGAGACTAGAATTACATGTTGGCACGTAACTCATTCTGCATCATTTGTGCTCCAGACATTCCTCAAATCGCGCGCGTTGTTGAGGAGAGTGTGCTTTCAGATGCACCGTTTTCACCTGCTGGGCGATAAAACAGGATATCACAGAGATTTGAGAGTGCCTCACTCTTTTTACTTTGTTTATTAAGAAACCACCTAGCAACTATCTTCAAAACCCAACTGTAAAAATCTATTTGGATGATAAATTCATCTGAAATGGTAGTTAGTCTCAAGGAATTTGCAGTCTTGTCAGTTTCGGAGATGGACCGCTGAACCTGCACTTTGTTATGCGTGATTTATCATTGCTTATTTGTGCTGTGCCTTAACACATTCTGTGCTGACATTTGTTAGTGTGTCAGCATCTGGGATATTAAGAAATGTTGTAACTCACTCTGCCTCACATTCGTCCTATCAATCTCCTGTTCTCCATCTTTTTATCTTTTTAGTGAATCGGCTTCATTCGCCCTCACTCTAATTTCCTCTCTGTCTTTCTCCCGACAGGGTTTTAAGGATATTTCTCTTGAGAGGTTTATGCATGGCGGGGCAAACGTAACTGGTTTCCAGTTGGTGGATTTCAGCAAAGCAATGGTGATCAAACTAATGCAACGCTGGAATAAACTAGACCAGAGGGAGTATCCAGGTTCTGAGAGCCCTCCCAGGGTAAACGCAAATACATTTACAACATAATTAAATGCAAATGCAAACACCAATAAAACAAACATCACGAATTGAGAGCGTCATTTATTTGCACATGCCTTTAAAGACTTCGGTAACAGCTGAAAGATGCTTTGTGCTAAACACTACTAAATGTGAATGAACAGTTTTTACACAGTAATCCTCAATGACGAAATACATGACTAGAAAAATAGTCTGCAGGTGCATTTGAAATATTTGAACTAATCATCTTGTAATCAATGTCATTTCAGTTGTACATTCTGAGTATGAATTATCATATGCAGTAGAAGAAAAGGTTTTTGCCACATGGCTTCTCTCCTGTATGATTTCATACGAGTCTCTTCAGACCAGAGCTATACATGATTTATGAGCTTCTACAACTTTTGACCTCCTAACTGAACTCCTTTCCACAAATTGATCAAAGAAATGAAAACAGTATAAATAAAAATGAATAACAGTTTTCTCTTTGTCTTATTAGGTGCAAACAGTATGTACAACCATAATCAAAGTACTCTCTTAATATTCAAAGTGCAAATATGGACCAAATTTGTCTTCAAGCATGATACAGAGCTGAGAGATGGTTACAACTACACAGTCCAGCCTAAGATAGCTTTCATATTGGAAGATATTTGCATACATCAGGGAGCCGCTTTCAGAATGTGGGGTATTGAGACCGCGTTTGAATGTGCGTTCGCGTTTTACTTTCGCTTTCTATTTCACCATCACGTGTACTCTGTGAATAGAGAGCAGCGGTGTTGAATGTCTACAAGACAAGACTTTTATCAGACGCTTAGGTTCTGTTGTGCAACGAATCCTCCACCATGGTCATGTCAGTCATCTCTTCACTTACACTCATCACGTGATCAGTGAAATCTGATTTCTTCAGCACTACATACTGCAGCTTGTCTCAGATGAGCTGAATGGGACCGTTATCCAACTGAATTAAATGGTTTTAAAAGCAAGACGACAGTGGAGGCATAATGTAAACGTAGCGGTGGCATATTCAATCCTAATTTCACCCTCACACTCCATCATAGCAATCACAAGACAGCTTTTCATCTCGATGAGAAATCTCACCACATTTTAATCTTGCGAGGTCTAGTGGTACGAGATCTCATCACACCCCTATTGAATACATTAGCAGAATAATTCCATATCTACTTGAACAGTGTGTTTTGAAATAGTCCATCTTTGTGCAGCAAATAGCAGGATGGTTTAAATCAGGTCGCAGTTCTGATGCCATAATATTGTCAGACACATGTGGCAGAATTCCAGTCACAGATGTTTAGCCAATCAAACTGTGACTGGGCACATTCTTTGTCAAGCTTTAGCCAATGAGATTCAACGAGCAGCTGCCCAGCAATATTTAAGTCAATTACGCCATGACAGACTGCAGCCGGAGCCACATTTTAATCCGTCTGTTGGGGAATGTGTGAAATGAAGTCAATGTTTACATTGTTTCGATGACTGGGAAGCCAATTTGGTTATCCAAGAGACAAATTCACAGCCTTGAGAGAAAGTGACATTTGCTTTTTCCGAGGAGCACATGGGGGGGAAAAAAAAACATTAAAAATATTAATAAATATTTTTAGACTTTTTAAGAACTAAATGTGAGTGAAACGCTGACACTGCTCAAAACATTACAGTTCTCCCTAACTGGAAAACAATACGTATCTACTCATTAAGACAATTTTTGCTGCATAATCTCACCTCATTGTGCTATCCTCAGCTCAAAAACTTTGCTTTTCCCCTCGGTTGATAACATGGAGATCCTTCTCTACTCCCATTGATTAGCACTTCCACCCTGCAGTACCTGCTATAAATCAGAGGAACATCAAACCAATCTTTACGGGTTCATTAGAGCACACTTTACAGGCAAGAGCCTTGACTACCTCCATCTCTTGCTTGCTCTTGATTTTCTGCATCTCACTCGTTGACTCCCCCTTTAATGATTGTTGTTTGTTTCTGTCTTTCCCTCGATGTTAATTGGATGTTATTATGCCTCTGCAACAACCATAAATCTTCATTTCCGCTGATCAAGTTCATTCATAATGTCTCGTGTCAGTGCAGACCCAGCCGCTGAAACTCGTTCTGTCGTATTTGGCCGGGTTTACTCATGCAAGTAGCATGCTTTTGTATTTGTTTATGGAAATAAGAGATGAAGATCCATTTTGATCTTTGTTGAGGTTGAGCGTTTTTCTTACCGCCAGTGGAACCTCATAAAGAGAAAAACGATGAGATCCCTGCAATGCTTTCCCCAGCAATCTCTCCGAATCTTTACTGCTGTGTAGCAACAATCTGTACTGCTTTACAGCTAAATAGCTTTTCCAGTAACAAGTAGCGGCGTTGCTACATTGCAGTTTTATGTCACATTGCATTACGCACACAGCCTTACTAGCAAGCAGGCAGAGGCAATAATCGATGTGCTCACCTAGAATGCCCTCTCTGTTGCATTTACATCTACTTTATGCACTAAGAAGGCTCAGCATTACATTTGAAATGTGACTATAAACAGGAAGCATGGGTAATGTAGTGTGAATAAAGACACAATATTCCTTTTACTTTTTCAGTACACATCCTCATTGACGTACGATGGTGTGCTAGTGATGGCGGAGGCGTTTCGAAATCTGCGCAGACAGAAGATTGACATCTCTCGAAGAGGCAACGCTGGAGACTGCCTGGCCAACCCAGCTGCTCCTTGGAATCAGGGCATCGACATGGAACGAACTCTGAAACAGGTGAGAGCGGGTGGGATTGTGGAAGACAGGTGAGAGTTGATGGGATGCTGTGAGCCAGGTGAGAGTGGGCGGGAATCTGTACAACAGGTCACAGTGAGCATTACTGTATATATATTATTATATATATATACATTATAGGTGGGATTGGGCGGGACCCTGTACGACAGGTGGGAGTGGGTGGGACTCTGTACAATAAGTGTGTGGGGGTGTGGGTGGGACTCTGTACAACTGGTGAGAGTGGAAGGGAATCTGTATAACAGGTGGGAGTGTGTGGGACTCTGCAACAGATGAAAGTGGGTGGGACTCTGTACAACAGGTGAGAGTGGGAGGGAATCTGTATGACAGGTGGGAATGTGCAGGACTATATAACAAGTGGGGGTGGGTGGGACTCCCACCTGTTATACTCTGTGCAACAGATGAAAGTGGGAGGAAATCTATATGACAGGTAGGACTGGGGAGGACTCTGTATTAAAGGTGGGAATGGGTGGAACTCTACAACAGGTAAGAGTTGGAGGGAATCTGTATGACAGGTGGGAGTGGGCAGGACTCTGTATGAATTGACACTGGGCAGGACTCTACAGCTGAGACTTGACAGGGCACTGTCTGAAGGTGAGTGTGGGTGGGACTATAGGACAGGTGGGAGTGGGTGGGCTCTAAGACAGGTAAAACTGCAGGATGCTGAATGAACTGTCAGTGTGGGCAGGAGTCTGTACAACAGGTGGAAGTGGGAAGAACTCAAAACAACGGGTGAGGCTGGGCAAGGTGCTGTCTGACAGGTAAGAATGGACGAGACTCTATGACAGGTGGAAGTAAGGAAGACACTATCTGAAAGGTGAGAGTGAGCAGGGGACTATATGACAGGTAAGAGTGGGAGGGACACAATGACAGGTGGGAGTGGGCAGGACACCATCTGAAAAGTGAGAGTGGGCACAACACCATTTGAAAAGTGAGAGTGGGAGGGACTCTACGACAGGTGGGAGTGGGAGAGACTCTTTGAAAAGTGAGAGTGGGTCTGTATGACAGGTAAGAGTGGGTGGGACACAATGACAGGTGAGAGTGGGCAGGACATCTTCTGAAAAGTGAGAGTGGGTGGGACTCTACGACAGGTGGAAGTGGGTGGGACACTGTTTGAAAAGTGAGAGTGGGCGGGGGTCTATATGACAGGTAAGAATAGGCGGGACTACTACAGGTGGGAGTGGGTGGGACACCGTTTGAAAAGTGAGAGTGGGCGGGACTCTATGACAGTTGGGAGTGGGTGGGACACTGTTTGAAAAGTGAGAGTGGGTGGGACTCTACGACAGGTGGAAGTGGGTGGGACACTGTTTGAAAAGTGAGAGTGGGCGGGGGTCTATATGACAGGTAAGAATAGGCGGGACTACTACAGGTGGGAGTGGGTGGGACACCGTTTGAAAAGTGAGAGTGGGCGGGACTCTATGACAGTTGGGAGTGGGTGGGACACTGTTTGAAAAGTGAGAGTGGGCGGGAGACCGTCTGAAAAGTGAGAATGGGCAGGACTCTACGACTGGTGGGAGTGGGTGGGACACCGTTTGAAAAGTGAGTGGGTGGGATCTATATGACAGGTAAGAGTGGGTGGGACTACAACAGGTGGGAGTTGGCGGGACTCCATGACACTGCAAGATGCAAAGGATGTTGCATAAACTAGCTGTCAAAGCTGTTTAATTACTCTTACACTACTTTTAACTCATCTTAAAGGTTTAATCCACTCTGCAAAATAAACTGTAGCTACAAATGATACTTTTTGTTCCATGCTTAGCAAAAGGGATGTGTTCCCGCTTACCAATACTTCCTTGTGTATTTGTGTGTGTGTGTGTGTAAAGGTGAGAATCCAGGGTCTCACTGGGAATATCCAGTTTGATCATTATGGACGCAGAGTCAACTACACCATGGATGTCTTTGAGCTAAAGAGTAACGGCCCCCGCAAGGTCAGACACACAAAACACTTTCCTGCATTTAGACACACACAAACAAACATTTATACAGATACACACCGTAATTTCACCCAGAAGCTCACATACACTGGATTGATTACTCCATCGTCTATCATCTGCAGATCGGTTACTGGAACGACCTGGATAAATTGGTTCTGGTCCAGAATGAGCTTTCAATGGGCAACGACTCCGCTATGGAGAACAGGACAGTTATCGTCACGACTATAATGGTAATGTACTCACAACCACCCACATCTGCAGTCTTACACATATAGCGCCATCTAGAGGGAGAAAGACATATTTCATCAGTTAGACATACTTGAATAAAACTTACTTGCATTGCTTACTGACTGTATTGGTGAGAGGAACAAGGAAAGAAAGAGAGCCAGTGAAAGAGAGAGAGAGAGAGAGAGAGAGCTGATGGTGCATTAGTTCACTTATCAGAAGGGAACAAGGGGATTACACTGAAGAAAGAATTTACATATGTGTACTAGGTTGATGTTTTAATTTCCCTTAAAAAAGCACCATGGTAATCATTGTTTCCAACAAATCACCATAGTTATTGTTAAGGCGACATCCCACTAGCTGACTCAAAACACCTTGATTTTGGGCAGCGGTGTCACACCTACCGACTGTTTTTGCTGAAACGTTGAAGGTCTGTCACACTCAGCGAATTAATAATGGATGAGATGACAGTCTGAATGACTGCCTTTGACATTTCCATCCTATTCTGTCACGGATTGCTGAAATACGAACAGGAGCACCATGCAAGCAATTATAATAGAATGAATGTATATACGAATATGCAGATACACTATATGACTTTGCATTCGCTGTCAATTCTTTAGCCCGAGAACATTTACATTTACATTAATGCATTTGGAAGACGCATTTACCCAAAAAAACTTTCACTGCAGTCATGCATTCTCTGGCAATGAAACCCATGACCTTGACTCTACTGTTTTAAGCTACAGGAATGCCATATCATGCACAGAAGAAGCTCACTGGTCACTGCCAAGACCATGAGAGCCACCCACTTGCTGGCTCAGATTATTTTAAACTAGATAAAAGTTACATTAAAGTCAAAGGCATTAACAAAAAAAGTTGAGGCGCTATCTGACCTCAGATTCTCCAACAGCTACAGTTTAAAGTTCACAGCTGAAAACCCTAAAAATTCACAGCTCTTTAGCAATTGAAATCAGACAAACTCCAGGCATTCATATTTCAGTAAAGATGCATCTGAACACAAATCTTTTCAGTAGGGTTGGGTATCGTTTGAAATGTAGCAATTCTGGTTCCAATTCTGCTTCTCCTTATCAATTCTTATTCTTATCAATTCCCAGTTTCAATTCCAATATGGTAAAAAATATATATCAAACATATTTATTCTGTCAAAACATTCTGTTGCAGCTGAATATCATGAACAAAAGTAAAAAGCTGTCAGTAATACAATAAGAACAAATAAGCAAATTAGCAATAGCACAAATAAATACAACTGAATAAAGTTCAGAAATTGAAATCATATACAAAATAACACTGCATAGGTTTCTTTTTATAAATATAGATTAATCCTTATTAAAGTTACAAAAGTTATTCAGTCAAGATCAGTGAGTGAATTTCTTTTGTTTTTAACTATCAGTAATGACACAGACAGCAGCAGGTTTATTAGGCTGCTGTCACTTTAAGAGCTGCACGGATCCAATATACTGTTACACATGCATTTTCTTTCTCAACTGTTTACGTTCACTTCAGCCATAACTGACTGTGTTTACGAGGATGTTTTGACAATTTTGTGTGTATTTCTATGTTCAAGTGCAAGAAGATGCAAGAGAACTCAATTCAGTATTCACATGCCGAATTGAGTTCTCTTTCACGTCTTTTTTGGCTTGAATGATTTAAAATCACATTAAAATGCGCACACAGAAATCAATAAGCGGAATAGATATTTTAATTTTATAACAAGTATCTAATCTAATCTTCCCGACCTTAAGTATCCTTTTCAATTCCCAACCCTACTTTTCAGTCACTGTTTTTAATGAAAATCTCAACATTAGAATCAAAAGAACATAGCACATAAGATAAAAATTACACATACTGTTTTTAATATTTGTATTTCATATTTCTTATTTTTAATGATAAGTTTTAATGTCTTAATGTCATTATTGTTTAGTTTTTTTCTGAAAGTTCTTATATTCAGTATTTTGGGCTGAATTTATGTATATGTTAAGTGCTATACATTTTTTTTTTTTTTGATTTTGTTTTAAATATTACAATGTGTGAAGCTTTTCTAATTGCTTTGACTTAAAGCTGCCCCAGTTTTACTGTAGTAACAATGGTATTTTGGCGGAAACTATGGTTACTATGGTAAATTCTGTAAGGGTTTAAATAGGGAAAAGAGCGCTAGAAAATTATACCTTAGCAGGCTCCTCCTCTCTCTCTCTCTCTTTCTCCTTCTCTCTCTTTTCTTTTCTGCCGTGCGCTTTTTAAGGCGATGGAGAATTTTACCTCTGCAGGATCATCATCGTTTCCATCACTGCTAAAGAATCCGCTGTTCAGACACTGAGCAGAGAGAAGAGGACGAGACAACCGTGAGACATCAGAGATAGTGTAACCCCTCTCTCGCATGATTCAGCTGTTTTCAGACACTCCTTCAGCTGGGACTGCAGTGTTAAACATTCAGTAACATTCATCCCACGTACCTGAGGTGCAATGCCAAGGGTGTAAAAAGCAGCTTTGTGGGTATTTCATTTTGTCTTTTTGTGACTGCTTGCCCGTGCTTTATGAATTACACAGTTGGCATTTAAAGGCATCATGAAATCGAAACTGACCCAAGTCACTTTCTTAACAAACGTCCCTGCTCTCATTGTGTACGATAACATCTGTTTTTATAATCTTTAAATATAATAACTTTCTCCGCCTAAGCAACTACTTTCTTGCTAACATAAACAAGGTCACATGGACATTGATACAAACCAATAATAGCAATTAGGGATGCATCGATGTGAAAATTTTGGCCGATACCGATAATTCTCTATATTTGAAAGCCGATAACCGATATATTGGCCGATAAATCTAAATCCCAATTTTTATATAATTTTTGAGAGCCTGATTACAAATACAAAAGTCTCACCATTAAAATCCACATCCAATCACACAATTATAACGTTTTCATTATAATATCATGTAGCCTAAATGACAGACTTGCACTGTACATGTTGCACTTAACTGTATTTTCTTTTTGAAGTGATTTCAATCATATTTCAAGCAATTTAAAACCATCATGATGAACAGTGCGCATCTGAACAAGTGTCTCAGCTGAAGGAAATAATCCATTATTTATCGGCTTTAATATATCGGCCAATTTTTCTTATTGGGCCGATAACGATAACATTAAAAATGAATATGGATATGGTGGTGGATATATCATGAATGCCTAATAGCATTGATCCTATAAAATCCAGATTAATAAATTCAAGCCTTACCATTAATTATTTCCCAATGATATTCAGGTTTACTCGGAAATATTTAATATTACAGCAGTTAAATATATATAAAACCAGGAACATGTAAAAAACGAAATGTTTTTTTGTATATATAAATGTTGCCACAATTTAGTGCACGTTATTCTAAAGAGAAAAATGTTTTTAAATCTTTTATCTAAATGTAATAACTTTATAGACTTTTCTGCTGACATAATCATGGTCGCATGGGTGGGGAAAAATAATATTAACCAATAATATCATAGCAAATGATTCAATCAAACCCATAACATAAATATAATTCACTCTAAAATTATGGAGGTTAGAGCATTATGGCACATTATGGATTTTATGTTGCCTTTAAATGTCCTGAAAAACATCAGAGGATTGCGTTTCATGGAGGTCTGGTTACTTGAGATGGTGTTTTCTGTGTTTATGGTGACTGGAGGATGACCTTCATCACAATGAGGAGCATTGATATACTATTATAGTTTATATATATATATATATATATATATATATATATATATATATATATATATATATATATATATATATTAATATTTTAATTAGTTTATTTTCTGTTAACAATTTTTTTTATTATTATTTCAACAAGTAACAAAAATGTTTTTTAATGGTTTTAGTTGTAGTTAGTTTCACTTTTGGTTTTATTTTAGTTGTGATAATAACCCTGAAGCAAACTTGAAGTCTCTTTCCCTGAATTCATGTGACAGTGATATGATCCACTAACTGCCCTGAATCTTTGAAATGCAAGCATGTTAGACTGTTTGTACATTCATCAGGATCATACATCATTCAAAACTGAATTGAGACTACATTTTAGGCCGCATTCACACTGCAGGTCACAATGCACAATTCTGATTTGTTGACTATAGCTTACAGTACATCTTCTTTTAAAAGTGACCCATATCCGATATGCACTATACACTTGGACTTGGCGAAACAACCCAAGGTACTGTAGAAGTACTGACTCGGAAAAGCAATGGATGTGGAGATTTTGCTTTCCACACCATCATTAAAGGTTTGCAAAACGTTGAATTGAGCTTTCATCCTCCATTGCGCCACTGAAAAGAGTCATGTGATTGAGGTTGGTGTCCATCTGAGTTGGCATCATTCTCCATCGCCGCTTTTTCAATGAAGTACGACTCGCATTGATGGGAATATCCGATCTATTGGCTTACGTGGCGGATGAATATGCATGTATCCGATTCATTTCAGATTTATTTCCACATATGAATGAAGCCTGAAAACGATCAGAGAATATCAGAATCCAACTTTTTTCGTGGGACATATCCAATCTGTGCCGCATGGGAGGAAAAAAAAAAATCGGAATTGGGTCACTTGAACCATGTAATGTAAATGCAGCCATAATGTCCAATTTAATTCTCTCCAAAACTCCTCAAGCACATTAGTTAAACGTTTGTGACACAGCTTGTAGAATCTCCATTCTAAATACAGCCTACAGGAAGCAACTAGTGTACAGTGTCACGGTGACAGCATTTCCAAATAGTTTTTTACGCCAAGTCACGGCCTTTGCAAAGAATATAAAGGCCTGATCTCTTTCGCTGTCTCTCACTCTCTCGCTTCTGGTGAGGATTTTACCCTTGGTTACACACATAGTGGCTGCTGAAGTGTGTGAGTGTGTGTGTTGATGATCTGACTTAACTGCAGAAAACTGAGACAAAACAGCTTGATTTAGATTCTGTGCTGTGACACTGATGTATTAATCTCTGTTGAAAATGTAAAACATGAATTGAAATTCACCTGTTTACTGTTAAGGGATAGTTCACCCAAAAATGAAATGGAAAATCTGTCGTCATTTACTCATTTAACTACTTGAGGGGGAGTAATTTATACAAACCTGTATACATTTCTTTGTTCTGCTGAACACAAAGGAAGAATGTTTGTAACCAAACAGATCTACTCTAAAAAGTTTTTGTTTTGTAAATAAACTTATTTATAAATAAACAGTTAATGTATATTTACTAGTAAAAATATTTAAAAAAATAATTTATTTAAAAGATGCAAGAAAATTACTTTTATTTAAAAGTACTTTTCATTCAGTAAATTTGATTTATTTAAAGGTGCAATATGTAAGATTTTGCAGTAACATATAGGCCAGTGTTATATATTTTGTTCACTTGAGTACTTACAATATCCCCAAATGTTTGCAACTATTTGTAAATCATGAGAAAATTGCAGTTTTACCCAAGACTGCGGGACGTGTGAGGAGTCGCCTGTCAATGGCGTCATACCCGCGTTACCCTCGGTTTCCGTTTTATTTTTTAGAAACCATGGAAACACCAAAGACGCTTTAATATTTACATGTTTTAATAGACAAGGGAACAACTGTTTGGTTACGTTTATAGACAGAAAACTAATTGTTGTTATATAGCTCAACACATTTAGTCTTATTGTTTAAATCTAATTTTCTTGATTTTTTGCGAGTCTCATGCTTTACCATGCCTCAGAGAAAAACACTATTTTGTGAAGTAGCTAACATAGCATAATCAGATGCAGCTTTATTTTTAGTAACAGTAATACAGCATTTTCTCCATTATACAATATGTTTTAAAATTAATTGCATGCCATTTATCAACACAATCATCCAGCATTTAATATGATATTGTAAAATCGATCTATCTTACTGCAGTGTGTAACAGTGTCTCACAGCAGCCGCCGAGCGAACGCACAGAGTAACGTTATAACATCATTTTCAACACTCTCAAATGTATCTAATATGATAAACAGAGCTGCGTTACCTCATACTCATGACCGGAAAAGCGGAAGTGGCGCCGGCGACTGTGTCATAATAAAAGTCCCGCTGCTCGTGAGGCGTGTGTTGATCAATCGCTCCAGCTCCTCGTTCAGCTCCACAACACTCGCTCCTGCTCTGCTTCATACTACAGTAACGTTAATAATCACATCCATGAACATGATTTCTGCCAGAGTCCAATCCCGATTCTTTTCCACCGGCTGTGAGGTGAAGACCACATGTCCCAAGATTCTGCGCTCAAACTTGGTGTCATCAAGCTACGCCTTTGTTTTGAATAGGCCTCTAGCGACCTCTAGCGAACAGAAATCTTACATACTGCACCTTTAAGGATAAATTACAAGAATATTTACTAAACGAAAAGTATATTTATTTAAAAAAAAAAATATTCACTTATACACAATAAGGAAACAAAAAGGAATTATTTCGTAAATTAAAATTAAATTAAAATAAACAGTAAAAAAAAAAAAACTTCTAAAAAAGATTAAATATTTTATTGGTTTACATGCATGTCATGTGACTGACATCAGAGAACTGTAGGCGTTGCATGTTGTAATTAACGCAATTAAAACGTTCACATCCCAGTAGAGCTCGTAATTACAACTTTTGAGCTGGGAATTTTCTGAGAGCTCCTACTTGTACCACCTGACCACTGCAGAATCATTTGACATACATCACGTAATGTCGAAATCACGATAATTGTGATGGTGTAAATGCATGCGAGCATGCATACTGTAGGTGTTGCTAAATTATTTTAAAATGAACTTAAAATCTCATAGGGACTAATTAATTAATTATAAATGTAAATATTTTAGGTCAAAGGGGTTCGGCTGACTGTGAATCTGTTTGGCTACTGCTGAAATGAATGCAGCCTTTCTAACATCTTGCCAATTTAACTCCGGTTAACCTTAATATAAAAAGGTTATGGCTATAATAGCAAATAATGATACATTTGAGAAAATAAGATCCACCATTGGGATAGATGGAGATGAGCTTGACCTTCAGCCTCCACATCTCAGCAGTGTTCGCCGCTGGGGTTTCAGATCTCCCACAATCCACTGCAAACGCACACTGACGCCAATCCGATATGAAACGCACACTTTACACAGCCACATTAATGCAAAATAAATAAAACATTTTGTTCCTCATTAAATATATTTTTGTTGTGTTAGCAGAATGGCTTGCAAATGCCATTTCAAACAAGAACTGTGTAATTATACAATGTGAGCACAAACAAACGGGGCGATTCTTACTATAAATAGACACCTTAATTAATCCAATGAGAGTTCTGGAATCGATCAAGCGTAAATGTGACAGATGCAGAGCAGCGTATCACGATGCACAAGCAACACATCCAGATGTGTCTGTGATAGATAGACAGTGGATGTGTGTTTGAGTTTATGGTTTGATGGGTGCGACGTGGGCTTCAGGCGGAGAGAGAGAGAGAGAAAGAGATGGAGAGAAAGATTGCTGAGTAACTGATAGCTGTAATTAGTGTAACTCCAGGCTGAGGCGTGTTCATTCTGTGTAACGTTCATTAACTCCACGCCTGCAGACAGCAGCCTATTTATCTAGACTGAAGCCTGTGAGATCAGGAGAATAAGCCATTCCGGCCACACACTCATTCATTCATTCATTCTTTCTTTCTTTTCTTACATTAATTAACTTTTCACCTGGAAAGGACATTAATGTAAGAAAAGAAGTGGAGAGAGTGTTTTAGTCAAATGATTCAGTCATAATTCAGCTTAACCGACCCATTAAAGCAATATTCCATCTTAAAGGAATCGTTCTCTTCAAAGTGAAAATGCAATCATCATTTACTCACCGTCATGTCGTTCCAAACTGTATGACTTTATTTATTCTGTGGAACATAAAAAGAGATGTTTAGCATCTATATGCATACTACAAAAGTTATTGTTGGAAATATATTTCATGAACTATATCTATGAACAGCATCGGTGACATGCTCAGATAGGCCTAATAGCAAGTAAATATTTAAATGTGTTTATTTTAAAAAAATTTACAAGTACGTTTACTGTAAACTTTTTGTGCGGTAATAAATTATTTATATATTTATAGGTAAATATAAAAATAAATAATTTATTTAAAACTAAATAACACTTCTTGTTCAGTAAATATACTTGTATTTTATTTTTAAATAAATTATTCATTTAAATATTTACTAGTAAATAAATACATTTATTTAAAAATTATATTTACTCCAAACACTTTTTATTAAAAATTTAGTAAATATTTACATTAATAATACATTACAAGTATATTTAAACTTAACACTTCTTGTTCAAAATCTATATTTACTGATAAATTTATCTAAATAATTTATATAAAAATAAATCACAAGTATATTTACTCCAAAAACATAAAACATAAAAAATATACGTTTCATTTTTAAATATATTATTTATTTATATATTGACTAGTAAATATATACATTTATTTAAAAATAAATTACAAATATATTTACTCTAAACTTTTTGTTCAGTAATAATTTATTTATATATTTACTAGTCAATATATAAATAAATAATTTATTTAAAAATGAATCACAAGTATATTCGATCCAAACACACTTTTGTTTAGTTAATATACTGATTTTTAATTTTTTAAAAACATTTTAATTTACTAGTAAATATTTACATTAACAATTCATTTAAAAATAAACTACAAGTATATTTTACCGTCACACTTCTTGTTCAGTAAAAATAAATTCTATATTTACTAATTAAAAACAATATTTAATAAATAAATCACAAATATATTTACTCCAAACACACTTTCTGTTTAGTAAATATATTTACATTATTTATTTTAAATTAATTAATTTATTTTTAAATTTATAATTTATTAGTAAATATTTACATTAACATTACATTACTTATTTTTAAGTATACAAGTATATTTAAACTTAAAACTTGCTCTGTAAAAAAAATATATATATATATATATATATATATATATATATATATATATATATATATATATATATATATATATATATATATATATATATATATATATATATATATATATATATATATATATATATATATATATGTGGGTCAAATATGGACAAACCCAATAAAAATTTAACCCAACAGCTGGGTTTGTGTATATATATATATATATATATATATATATATATATATATATATATATATATATATATATATAAAATTTTTCAAAAAATAATTCACAGTATTTTTATATTTAATAGAAAATACAGAAATTAACCATTTTTTCAAAAATAAATTAAAAGTATAATCACTCTTAACGCACTGTGTTAATTTTAACACAATAAAGGACAAGAAGAAATTGTTTTCAGTAAATCCACAGCACACATGTGATCCATATAGTAAAATAACTTGGGATATTCTTAAACATCATGTTTACATCCTGCTCTCATGTGCCTTCATATCCAGAAGAATGAGTTTCCATTTCAGTGTCAAAGTGAAAGAAAATTTGACCTCCAAACATGTAAAATAATGTATAAACAATGTAAAATAATTGACCATCAAATGAATGTACTTGTGTAAATGTCAATCATGTGTTGTTTGTCTGTCTAAATGATTCCTGCTTTAATGTTTAGATTGATAGAAATGATCTCTTTATTGGATTTTCAATATATGAACTTGTTTAATGTAATTTGCTCATTTGATTATCATTGACCAATTGATTACAGTGACTAAATGTTTGCACTCTAATGGCTTTAATGTAAATCAATGTTTTGCATTATGTCCTCATAATTCTCACAGGCAGTTGTATAAATGTGTGGAAATAATTAAAAATAAATGTTTTGATTCATAGTGTTAATCTTGTCAGTCAAGCTTTTATTGACCGCAAAGCTAATGAGCTTCACCAACACATATTGCACCCATAAATGAGTGTAATGAGTGTCTTACACAAGAGTACTAGTAAGTTTACACACATTCATGAATGCAGTCAGTTAATGTTTATCCCAACAAACTCATGATATGTAAATAATAAATTGTTTTTATTCTCAAACACTTTAGATAACCATCTATCCTAGTGTTTTGAAGAATTTAGAAACATAAACACTGATGTGAAGAACCTATAATGAAATATCAAGGACTTTTTAATCTCTCAAGAACCATATAAAGCTGAAAATGGTTCTTAAAAGGATAGATCACCCAAAAATGAAATTTATCCAATGATTTACTCACCCTCAAGCCATCCTAAGTGTATATGACTTCTTCTTTCAGACGAACACAATCAGAAATATATTTAAAAGTATCCTGGCTCTTCCAAGCTTTATAATGGGAGTGAATGGGGTGGTGAGATTTTGAAGCCCAAAAAATGCATCCATCCATCATAAAAGTAATCCATACGACTCTAGGGGGTTAATAAAGACCTTCTGAAGTGAAGTGATGGGTTTTGTAAGAAAAATATCCATATTTAAAACTTAATAAACTACAATAACTAGCTTCCGGCTGACGACTGTACGCATCGATTTGTGGCGTATGGCATATAAAGTTTAAAAAAAAAACATCGCTTCACTTCAGAAGGTCTTTATTAACCCTCTGGAGCCGAATGGATTATTTTTATGATGGATGGATGCATTTTTTTGGGGGGCTTCAAAATCTTGCCCCCCATTCACTCCCATTATAAAGCTTGGAAGAGCCAGGATATTTTTAAATATATATCAGATTGTGTTCGTCTGAAAGAAGATAGTCATATACACCTACGTAGGATGGCTTGAGGGTGATTAAATCATGGGATAATTTTCATTTTTGGGTGAACCATCCCTTTAATAAGTTCCAAGGTTCTAAAGAACTTTTATTTTTAAACCTGTAATTAATAATACAGTTTAATTCTGAGGTCAGCTTGACCATCTCTGCCCACCTCTCTCTCTTTCTCTCTTTCTCTGTTTGTGTGTTTAGGAAGGACCATACGTGATGTTGAAGAAGAACTGGGAGATGTATGAAGGTAACGACCAGTTCGAAGGCTACTGCGTGGATCTGGCTTCCGAGATTGCCAAGCACATTGGCATCAAGTACAAGATCTCCATCGTTCCGGATGGGAAGTACGGAGCCAGGGATCCAGAGACAAAGATCTGGAACGGCATGGTTGGGGAGCTGGTGTACGGGGTGAGAAGAGTCTGCGTGTTTAACATACATGCATATATAAACTAATGTTCAAAAGTTTGGGGTCGCTTAGATTTTTTATGTTTTTGAAGTCTCTTCTGCTCATCACGAGTGCATTTACTGGATACAGTAAAAACAGTAATATGTGAATATATAGTAAAATCTAAATTTTCAGCATCATTACTCCAGTATTCAGTGTCACATGATCCTTCAAAAATCATTCTAATATCTGCTGTTGTTATTTTTAACTAAAACAAAAACAATTAACAATTTAGTTCCCTTTCGAGAGAACTCGCGCTGCATCCGATAGGATCCCAAAGTGATCCTATCAGATGCAGGGTCTCGTTCCCTTTCTCAGGGAACTATGGTTACATACGTAACCTGAGACATTCCCTTTCGAGGGAACTCACGCTGCATCCGATAGGATCCCAAAGTGATCCTATTGGATACAGGGTCTCGTTCCCTTTCTCAAGGAACTATGGTTACATACGTAACCTGAGACGTTCCCTTTCGAGGGAACTCGCGCTGCGTCTGATAGGATCCCAAAGTGATCCTATTGGATGCAGGGTCTCGTTCCCTTTCTCAAGGAACTATGGTTACATACGCAACCTGAGACGTTCCCTTTCGAGGGAACTCGCGCTGCGTCTGATAGGATCACAAAGTGATCCTATTGGATGCAGGGTCTCGTTCCCTTTCTCAGGGAACTATGGTTACATACGTAACCTGTAGCCTCGCGCTGTGTCCAATAGGATTGCTTTGGGATCCTATCGGATGCAGCGTCTCGTTCCCTTTCTCAGGGAACTATGGTTACATACATAACCTGAGACGTTTTCTGTTATTGAATTAAAACTGGAATAAAATGAAATATAAATATTAGATATTGATATGTAATATTAAATATTCATATTGGAAAAACTTAAATTTAAAAGAAAATTGGCAATTAACTGAAATAAAATGAGTAAAACTAAAACTGAAATAAAAAATAAAATACGAAAGTACAAAACAAAATTACTAAAATGAAAATGAAAACTGAAAATATAAAAATGAGTGCTGTCAAATACATTAATCGCATCTAACATAAAAGTTTGTGTTTATATAATCAATATGTGTGCGTGTGTGTAGATGCAATTAATTGAAATTAATTGATTTGACAGCCCTAATAAAAATACAAGCTAATACAAAACATTAATAAATACTATAATAGTATATAAAATACCAAAATAACACAGATGAGACCTTATTGTAAAGCATTTCACATGCTGACAAAGCCGATTAGTTAGATTATGTTTGCTCAAATTGTTTGCAACTATTGACTTATTTGATTTAATTGTCTAAGTCAATTTGCATCTTTAATTTCCCACCAATAAGAAAAAACACGAAATAACAAGAAAATCAGGCAGAGAAAGAAATTGGTTTCTATAAACCGACAGCACATTCTCTAATTTCAATATGTTAATCCTCCGCCTGAAGCAGGAGCGTCTGCTGTTTGGCCAGAGCTGAAGGTGTGTTTGCTGTCAGGGATGGACGCTGCGTTTGTTCATCTACTCATAGGGTTTATACTGTCAGAGCTTAAGGCGTTTTCTCTTTTACACGCAGCCAGAAGTATTAACGCCATTATTCAGCGCACAAGTACATAAAATCAGTCACTCGTACGTCCCCTCTCTGACATCTCGCTGCGACTCCAACAGCGAAAGGCAAATGCTCCTGCCGACGAGTGTTAATGAGCTCAGGGAGAGTACAGATGCGCATCTTTCTGCCCCATTAAACACCCTCATCCACCAACCTGCTCTTCACCAATACACACTCTCATCCACCGATACATTGTCTGAAGAGCTCCACGACAGGGTCGCAAACGTAAAAGTGCCATACAAGTCTTAAACTTATGTAATTGTTATTTTGTTTTTGTTTGTTTTGTTTCTGTTTTTGTGATATGGATGCCCTTTCACTCATCATGTCATTATACTGCAAAACAAATTTACCTGCGAGTATTAATAAAGTAACCTAACCAAACCTAAACTCTCCAGAGAGATTTATAGATTTAACGATAACGTATAAACCTTTTCACGAGAGGCCAGAGGGTGTTAAACAACATTATTAGACACTCGCCTGGTCTGTGCTCAAATATTTCTGTGTAATGACCACTAAACTGTATATTTCTGTGTATTTCACCAGTGAAACCAGCACCAGTGCTAGTTTCATGTCTTTCATTGTGTCTTTTTTTTACACTTAATGAAATACTTTGAGGTAATGTCCATTATTTATTTAGCAAGTAAAGACAGGATCATGTACAATCAGCCACGCTGTAAAAAAAAAAAAAAAAAATACTGTTTTCTAGCAAAAGGACAATCAAACATTTTATATTTAGTACAAGTTTTCCATGTTTTATAGCGGTTGCACCGAATGACCTGATGTTTCAGGACATGCGTATGAACAAGTGAAAACATGAATTTTCCAAATAGTTAAGAGAGAGTTAGTTACTTTGCTTCATGACTGTGTCGTACTTTGCAGGTGTCTGAATGATGTCAAATCCTGTCACATGATACCGCATGACTTTGTCCAAAATGGTCCAAATATTGGTTACACCGAATGACGTCAATGAAGTTCATTTTTCTAGACATTGTTTCTCATAACAAAGCAATGACTTCTACACATAATTTTAACACCATTTTGCACTATGTTGATATATGATGTTATAAAATCATGCCAGAATAAAAAATATATACATTTATTACATTTTAAGATATTTTAATCACAAATGAAATGGCTGTATTGGCCTTTGGACGGTTAAACCGAATGACCTTTTGACACTTCAAAATCTTTAAAACACATTTATATGTAGCAAAATATAATTAAATCCTTTTGGATTCAATAAAAGAGATCTAGTTGTACTACCTGTCATACTTTGGATGTCATATCTTTGTTTTTTATTATTATTAAGGCCTTTGGCAGAAAAAAATGACCTGTCACGTCACTGACCCAAAGCACTCATGTTGCTTCATAAAGGAGGTTAAACTACTGGAGTCACATGGATTACGGTCTTTACTACCTTTCTGGGGCTTGAAAGTGGAAGTTGTGTCACTGGAGAGACAGAAAGCTCTCAGATTTAATTAAAAAGATTTTTTCATTTGTGTTCCGAAGATTAATTTTTGAAGCAAGATCAAAAACCATCAGAATCTTCACTGATATCAGGGTATACTGTATGCATGTGCAGCAAAACTCCACAGCCAGCCAGATTCATCCAAAAAATGACATAAAATATGCCCCAAAACCCAGACTGTTTTGATTACATCATCGTCATATATTCAGAGGAATAGTTCATTCATTTCCTAATAAAAAATATTAAGTAAACGGCATTCAGCAGCATAATCTACAGCGCCATAACAAAAGAAATTGCAACTGTTCTTGCTCTCTGCAATGAATACGATCAGATAGACTGGGTACTGAGAAAGAATACATTATTGAAATAATTGTGTTTTCTTCTCTGACTGCACACAAAAACAAAGAATACATTTCTGAAAGAATCGTGTTTTCTTCTCTGGCTGCACTCAAAAACAAACATACAGTATAAACCGTAGAATGATTCACAGACAAATAACTTTCATGAGCTGGTTCTCTCAGTAGCTGTTTCCATCCACCTATTTTTATGTGCATTGTGGGATATTGCATAAAAAATAAATAAAAATAAACACGCTGGATGGAAACGCTAAGATGCACATAAATTAAAAAAAAAAAAAAAAACACCTTCTGCATAAACTATGAAGGAAACACTTTTACTAAATGAATCCCTCGATGCGCAACAAAACTAAACTTTGCCTCAACCGAGGATTTGATTGGATAACTGGATCATCAGAATGATTTGGTTTAATTCCCTCCTGAAGCATCTCATACGATTGCGTTCCCAAACACCAGCCTCCGAACGCAAGATCACATGACAGCGTTTTCTGTGTTTTGTCTGCTGCTCTGAGACGCCAAATATTTTGCGGCAATTTCCCAGGAAGTGACGATTTGTTCTCGTGAACACATGGGATAGGAACTTTGCTTTATTTGCAAATGTTATTTTATGTTTTATTCCAATTTCATGCACAAGTTAAATCCACAACATAGCTAAGGAATCAGTAAATTTACACTAATTTAATTAATTATTACATTTTTTTTATTTTTCTATTAACATATTTTATGTATTTAAATAATGTCAATATAAAAATAAATGATACTGTAAAACAATATTTTATTTATATTTTAATATATACATTTATAGTGTAGACTTTACATTAATTTAAGGCCTGGGAATATATATATATATATATATATATACAGAAAGTATTAACTAAAAATATTGAAAATGTTAATATAAAATATTAAAAGAAATATTTTTATATGATATTAAGTTTATTTTATATAGTAATATACCATACATTTATATATAATAAAAAAAATAATATAATATTTACAAAAAATAGTAATAGTATTAGTGTTGTTAACACTACGAAAAATGTTACACAAAACAGTAGTTTTGTTCAATTTATAATTGGGACTGATTTTTGCACAAAAAAGAAGGAAAATCTGGTAGACAGTCTTGCAATACTGAACATTTTCAAGTCATTTTTCTTTTTTTCTGCTTTGCACGACATCTTGTGATTTATCTAAAAGCTGGTGGGTTTGGTTCAAGGCTTAAAACTCCTCATTTTTTTGCAACGCAGCTGGAGAAAATAAATGGTAAATACATTTTCAGAACCAAGGCTGCTGAGAAAGCACACACACACACACACACACTCTCTCTCTCTCTTATTCAGTGGATGTCACACACAACCGAGTCAAGCTTTACAGGGCATGCAAATACAGAAATTACTCACATGAAATTACATAAGCCAAATCTGGTCCTCAGCTCCAGCTTGTGAAATTGCAGAAAATGTTAATTATGAGCTTTGGGATTCTTAAGGGATTGTTAGAAGAAAAAAAAATACAGTAAAGCATTTTTGAATAAAAACCTGCTCAGTATCGAACCGCCTGTGTCTCGAGGTGCAGACGTGCTTCATAGATTCTGAATCCGACCTCTCTCTTGCTGTAACACAGGATCGCTCTCGCTATTGCTGGAGGCCTCTAATTAAATCTAGCAGCGAAACGACTTCTTGTATTCCTACAGGCACCAGGAGGGCCAAAAGATTCCCTACTTCCTCTGTGACCTTTCACTGGTATTAAACCACTGAGGCAGTGTAAACATTACTGTACGCAAGTCCCTCAGATGCCCAAGAGCCTCCAGTCATTGATAAAACCATCTCCATTCACAACTGCTTGAATCCTGGCCTTTTAAAAACTTGCAATATGCTTCACTGCTGTAAATGTGATATAAAAGAGAAGTGCATTGGTCCATTTTTTTACAGAAGGTATTTTATCATCTAGACCCCTTAAAAAAGTCAAGATGGTGGAAAGTAATGGGTTGTAAAGACCGTGTTTGGACACACTGACACCACAGTACAGCTACTGTTGAACGTGTTTTTCGTGTGAAATTGCCCCACTGAAAGCACTTTATGCTTAACAACCCATCTCTTTCTGCTTTAGAGCTGATATAACCAGATCTTCACTACAATACATGATTCTTATATGATATGTCAGACAGAAACGTTTCTCTTTAGATCAGTGGGTGTTTCGGGATCAGTGGGAAAATTGCTGCCTTCATTTCTCAACAATATCAAAACATTTTTTTAAAAATGTTGTATTCTACAGTTTTAAAGCATTTTGTCCTGGGAAAACAAAAATGCCATGTCTCTTATGCCATTTTTTGGGTACTGTACCTTTAAGACTTATACTGTTTAAAAGTCTGGGGTCAGTAAGATTGTTTAAAGAAATTACAATTTTAAATTGATCAAGACATTTATAATGCTACAAAATGTGTAAACAAATGCTGTTCTTTTGAACTTTATTAAGCTGCAAAGGAATAAATTACATTTTTAAATATTTGGAAAAAAAACTGTTCTTTTAAATTGTAATAGTGTTTCACAATGTTACTGTTTTTACTGTATTTTTGAACTCTAGAAAGGTAGTGTATATGAGTACATATATATATATATATATATATATATATATATATATATATATATATATATATATATATATATATATATATATATATATATATATATATATATATATATATACAGTGGGTACGGAAAGTATTCAGTCCCTATTATATTTTTCACTCTTTGTTATATTGCAGCCATTTGCTAAAATCATTTAAATTAATTTTTTCCTCATTAATGTACACACAGCACCCCATATTGACAGAAAAACACAGAATTGTTGACATTTTTGCAGATTTATTAAAAAAGAAAAACTGAAATATCACATGGTCCTAAGTATTCAGACCCTTTGCTCAGTATTTAGTAGAAGCACCCTTTTGATCTAATACAGCCATGAGTCTTTTTGGGAAAGATGCAAGTTTTTCACACCTGGATTTGGGGATCCTCTGCCATTCCTCCTTGCAGATCCTCTCCAGTTCTGTCAGGTTGGATGGTAAACGTTGGTGGACAGCCATTTTTAGGTCTCTCCAGAGATGCTCAATTACGTTTAAGTCAGGGCTCTGGCTGGCCCATTCAAGAACAGTCCCAGAGTTGTTGTGAAGCCACTCCTTCCTTATTTCAGCTGTGTGCTTAGGGTCATTGTCTTGTTGGAAGGTAAACCTTCGGCCCAGTTTGAGGTCCTGAGCACTCTGGAGAAGGTTTTCGTCCAGGATATCCCTGTACTTGGCCGCACTCATCTTTCCCTCGATTGCAACCAGTCGTCCTGTCCCTGCAGCTGAAAAACACCCCCACAGCATGATGCTGCCACCACCATGCTCCACTGTTGGGACTGTATTGGACAGGTGATGAGCAGTGCCTGCTTTTCTCCACACATACCGCTTAGAATTAAGGCCAAAAAGTTCTATCTTGGTCTCATCAGACCAGAGAATCTTATTTCTCACCATCTTGGCAAACTCCATGCAGGCTTTCATGTGTCTTGCACTGAGGAGAGGCTTCCGTCGGGCCACTCTGCCATAAAGCCCCGACTGGTGGAAGGCTGCAGTGATGCTTGACTTTCTACAACTTTCTCCCATCTCCCGACTGCATCTCTGGAGCTCAGCCACAGTGATCTTTGGGTTCTTCTTTACCTCTCTCACCAAGGCTCTTCTCCCCCGATAGCTCAGTTTGGCCGGACGGCCAGCTCTAGGAAGGGTTCTGGTCATCCCAAACGTCTTCCATTTAAGGATTGTACTCTTAGGAATCTTAAGTGCAGCAGAAATGTTTTTGTAACCTTGTCCAGATCTGTGCCTTGCCACAATTCTGTCTCTGAGCTCTTCAGGCAGTTCATTTGACCTCATGATTCTCATTTGCTCTGACATGCACTGTGAGCTGTAAGGTCTTATATAGACAGGTGTGTGGCTTTCCTAATCAAGTCCAATCAGTATAATCAAACACAGCTGGACTCAAATGAAGGTGTGGAACCATCTCAAGGATGATCAGAAGAAATGGACAGCACCTGAGTTAAATATATGAGTGTCACAGCAAAGGGTCTGAATACTGATACCATGTGATATTTCAGTTTTTCTTTTTTAATAAATCTGCAAAAATGTCAACAATTCTGTGTTTTTCTGTCAATATGGGGTGCTGTGTGTACATTAATGAGGAAAAAAATGATCTTGAATGATTTTAGCAAATGGCTGCAATATAACAAAGAGTGAAAAATTTAAGGGGGTCTGAATACTTTCCGTACCCACTGTATATGTATATATATGCAGTGCGTAACACTGCATAGTTTTTACTGTATAAATAAAATAAATAAAATATATCAACAATATATATATATTTGTATTTTTGTATGTTGTTTGATTAACATTACTGACACAGACAGCAGCAGGAATATTAGCAGATATAGCAGAATGCACAGATCCAATACGCGTCCGTTTTCTTTCTCAATTGTTTTTGTTCACAAAAGCCATAAAGCCCAAAGTATAGTTCACAACATCTGAACATTTTCCTTCTCCCACAGAAAGCGGAAATCGCTGTGGCCCCTTTAACAATCACTCTGGTCCGGGAGGAGGTGATCGATTTCTCCAAGCCCTTCATGAGTCTGGGCATCTCCATCATGATCAAGAAGCCGCAGAAGTCCAAACCTGGCGTCTTCTCCTTCCTGGACCCGCTGGCCTACGAGATCTGGATGTGCATCGTGTTCGCCTACATCGGCGTGAGCGTGGTGCTCTTCCTGGTCAGCCGCTTCAGCCCGTATGAGTGGCACACCGAGGAGCCTGAGGAAGGCTCCGACGGTCCGCCCAGCGACCAGCCCCCCAATGAGTTCGGCATCTTCAACAGTCTCTGGTTCTCTCTGGGCGCCTTCATGCAGCAGGGCTGCGACTTCACACCCAGGTAAGAGCATGCGTGTTATATGTCAAAAAAGCATACAAATTTTACTCACATTTTAAATAGTAATTGTAGATGAAATAGGATTTGTCCCCCATATCGTGCAAGCAAACTGCAGCACTAATTAATGAGTCACGTCAGATGTGCTCAGGGTGAGAACTGAAAGAGATCTGGAAAACGTGAAGTGTAGTCAAAAACAGCTTCGAAATCAAGCTCATATTCTTCATGTAGAGCTTTCTGAAGTAGTGGCCCATTAACTGCAATTTTTCACAGAATTTTCAGGCGTTTGCCTAAGTGCTCATAAAACTGTCAAGGGATGGAGTGTGTGATCGTGTCTGTCAGCGAGTGAACGTAACAGCCCCACCGTCTCAGCTGGGTTAATGGCCTCTTCTGCTCTTTGTAAACAGTGAGTAATGTAGATGTTGAGTGATGCTCCTGCTGATACAGTTGAACATAATCAGCTACTAGCAACTAACAGTACAGTGACACGACAAGCACTATTGGTGTGTTGAATGTGGGTAAGTTTCATTAAAAAAGAAATGTTGAACAAAAAGCTGAAAAAAATCAGATCACGTTTTTTCTACAACATGTGCATAAGCAATGCTTTTATCACTTGTTTATGCTCTCTTTTTGCCTGTGTTTTGATCCAGAGATTCTCTATTCTTTCAGAAGTTACGTAATAGCGCCCCCTACCAAAACATGAAAAGCCTTTACATAAAACATGGAAAGCCAGAAAATTCCATCTCTGGTGAGAAAGTGTTGTTTCATAAATGACGGAAAATTCCATCTAAGGTGGGAAAGCATTGTATCATAACGACGGAAAAGCACTGTTTTTCACAAATGACGGAAAATTCCATCATTAGCGGGAAAGTGATGTTTCATACGTGACAGAAAAACATTGTTTCATAAATGATGGAAAATTCCGTCAATGACGGGAAAGCGTTGTTTCATAAATGACGGAAAATTACGTAAATGGCAGGAAAGCGTTGTTTCATAAATGACGGAAAATTACGTCAATGGCAGGAAAGCGTTGTTTCAAAAAAGACGGAAAATTACGTCAATGCCGGGAAAGCATTGTATCATAACGACGGAAAATCGCTGTTGCACAAATGACGGAAAATTCCATCATTAGCAGGAAAGTGATTTCATAAGTGACGGAAAAACATTGTTTCATAAATGACGGAAAATTACCTCAATGGCGGGAAAGCGTTGTTTCATAAATGACGGAAAATTACGTCAATGGCGGGAAAGCATTGTTTTATAAATGACGGAAAATTTCGTCAATGGCGGGAAAGTGTTGTTTGATAAATGACGGAAAATTATGTCAATGCCGGGAAAGCATTGTTTCATAAATGACGGAAAATTACGTAAACAGCGGGAAAGCGTTGTTTGATAAATGACGGAAAATTATGTCAATGCCGGGAAAGCGTTGTTTCATAAATGACGGAAAATTACGTCAACGGCGGGAAAGCGTTGTTTGATAAATGACGGAAAATTATGTCAATGCCGGGAAAGCGTTGTTTCATATATGACGGAAAATTACGTCAACGGCGGGAAAGCGTTGTTTGATAAATGACGGAAAATTATGTCAATGCCGGGAAAGCATTGTTTCATAAATGATGGAAAATTACATCAACGGCGGGAAAGCGTTGTTTGATAAATGACGGAAAATTATGTCAATGCTGGGAAAGCATTGCAGCATAAATGACGGAAAATTTCGTCAATGGCGGGAAAGCGTTGTTTGATAAATGACGGAAAATTATGTCAATGCTGGGAAAGCGTTGTCTGATAAATGATGGAAAATTACATCAATGCCGAGAAGGTGTTGTTTCATAAATGACGGAAAATTATGTCAATGGTGGGAAAGTGTTGTTTGATAAATGACGGAAAATTTACGTCAATGGTGGGAAAGCGTTGTTTGATAAATTACGGAAATTTACGCCAATGCCGGAAAAGCATTGCCTCATAAATGACGGAAAATTCTGTCAATGGCGGGAAAGCGTTGTTTTATAAATGACGGAAAATTATGTCAAAGGCGGGAAAGCGTTGTTTCCTAATTGACGGAAAATTATGTCAAAGGCGGGAAAGTGTTGTTTCATAATTTACGGAAAATTATGTCAATGGTGGGAAAGCGTTCCCTCATAAATGACAAAAAATTCCATCATTGGCAGGACACCGTTCCGTCAATGGCAGGAAAAGCGTGTCTCATGAATGACGGAAAATTCCATCAATATCGGTGAAAGAGTTAAAGGTCAGTCATCTTTTCATGTTTGCCAACACACATAAAAAGCTCCAATAGGCATGATCTTTAGTAATGCACACGGCAGATATTTCCTCGTCTGAAGTGGAAAGCGGATAATTCCTGTGCTTTTGTCTGCGCTGACCTAAGGGCTTCCCAGAAGCCGAGGCACAAAATTAAAGTTGGACTTTACCGTCCGCATCCAGGAAGAAACCGCAGGCTCACCGTCCCCGCTTCCTTCAAGACAAACATTAAACTTTCATCCCTGCAGCTGCATGGCAGAAAAATCACACTTTATTTTTAGAATATTTATAAGAATATAGCATTTTATTATTGATAGCTGGAGAATGCGGCACGATGAAAAATTGATGTCCGGGGTCCGGGGAAGGCGAGGCCACTGAACTGCACAAATTAAAAGTCTGCCCCCCCCCAAAAAAAAAACAGAAACAGAGCAAGAGTGACGAGTGGGTGAAGTTGTGAATGTGATCTCACCGTTGTTCTACTATAACAACACTTTCACACCTTTTCTTATGAAACATTTACGTTGCACTATCATGGCTCGTGTGTGTTGTAACGCAGGACTTGAACTTGTGTCTGGGAGCTCGCAGCATTACCCGTAGCTACAAAAATTACACCGTTCCTGCCAAACGGCGCTGCTTTCAAAGGCTGTTTTCACCTGCAGAGCACACACAGATAACCAGCCTGCTGTCGAGGGTATTTCTGAGAGGTTAATGGTGTCAGAAGCGTTCAGATCCTCAGAAACGTGGCACTGGCATTAGCATTAGCCTGGTCAGCAGCTCTGTGCATTAAAGGACATTACTGATCCACACTTCTACACAGAAACTCTTTTAGTACACTAACACACACACACACACACTCTTTTTATTGGACTCTTTCTTCTTCTTTCTCATACATTACCCATGAAACATACAGAGGGATGGAGCTATTTTTAAACGAATGTACTGTCGATTCCATAATTTAAATGAATGAATAAACTGTGGCACTATAAATGTTAAATTCAACTTGAAATCACTGTTATTAACCCCATTTACCTTCCTTTTTTATTACTATAAGAAAACATCGACAACTCCATCTACAGCATATATGCATTACTTAAAATATAAAAATGCATTGTAAATACTGTTTCATGTTGTCTGAGTCTCACTGAAGCACACACACACATTTTGAAAGTGTAATTTTACACAGATGTCCACAAAACAATCAAGAGAATGTGTCTTTGTGTAAATAGCAGCTGCAGCAAATTGATTCTCCATTATCAAGTCTCACATGGGGTGAGCGAACATGCAAAGACGCAGGACCATTTGTCCTTCAATTTAGTTTGCTCTTGGTTTCTACCTCTCTCTCTCTCTGTCTCTCGCTCATGTTCTCTTCACTGACATCAGGACATTCCATCAATATCTCCCGCTGGAGCTTGAATTAGGCTGTCAGTCAGGCAGACAGAGAGAGAATTGCACACCTCTTCTTGAACAAATGAAATATTTTTGCCTTGGTTTTTAAATTTTTTTTTTTTTTTTTAAACTTATTCATTGTTTAAATAATATTATGAATTAAAACACAGTCAATGAACAATATAATGTGTTTTTAATGCATGGTCCTCTTTAACAATGCGAACATGAATATTTAAGTATTATAATGTCTTCTATAATTATAATAGTTCTGGATGTTGATTGGCCAAAAAAGTATAATATAGTATAAAAATATAATAACGATAGCTATGATGTTAAACTGCAAAAGTTATAATGCAATGTATAATGCAATATAAATATCTCTATAATGCATTACGGACACAAGTGTATTTCTTTCAAATATAATCTGCTGTTCGCTGGTATTGTCTGATGATGTCAGAGAGCTTTTTTTTTTTTGCAATGATGAAATCACTATTATTAACCCTGTTTACCTTCTGTTTCATTACAATAAGAAGATATCAACAACAAAAGAGAACAAAAATACACACACACACAAACACGCATTCGCATACACATACACACATATATTTTAATTATAGTTAACTAAAACTAAAACATTAAAATAAGTTTAATTTTTAATATTTTATTTTATATTTTTTATTTCAAGTAATGGATTTTTTTTTTTTCAACATTATTTAATAATATTTTGCTCAAAATGTATGTATAAAATATGTTTGATTACATTTTTTTACTCAAAACACTGAAAGCAAAATTTATAGTTTATCAGTTTGTTTTGTAAAAAATAAAAAAATTAAGTTGACAGTATATATTTAAATAATAAAATGCATTAAAACACAATCAACTCCCAAAATATAATGTGCTTTTAATGCATTATACTCTTTAAATGCCTGATGGCTTGTGCATGTGTTTATTATAATATTTAATAGTTCTTCTGCATACACTTTTTTAGTACGTATAAACATACAAACTCTATTCGATTATGAAAAATGGCAGGTGGAAATGCGCTGCATGCGTGTGTTCAACGCACTAAATCATCTGCACTTCCAGTCACGTCACCATCAGCTTCTGTTAAGCAGAGAAGGACGAGCGACCACACATTAGCACGAAGGTTACACACCAGTCAGGACGCATCTTACACACACACACACGGATCCATTCTGCTGGGCACGTCTCTCTATCCTTTGTTCGTTTCATATTCTTTTGTTCTTCGTCTCCTCCACTGTTATCAAACTCAGCTTGACTTTCATATCTCTCTGTTACAACACTTCAGTCTTTCATTCTCTGTCTGCCTCAGCAGGATTGATTTTAGAGTAGCGCTTCCTGAATCCACAGCTTGACAACAGAAGAAATCATATTTTATTCGAGTTGTGAATGTGAGCTCGCGGCCTGAACTGAATGTGATGATGAAAAGTTGTCCACTGATCTGGTTGCACAAAACACAAACAGATTCATGAACAAGTGGCGGTAGATTTTGCATACAATATATAATAAAATAAGGCAAGGCGGGGCAAGGCAACATAACATATAATATGAGAAGAAATGATGTGGCCTGGTACTCATGCTTAACATTGTTCCTATTGCTTTTTCCCTTCATCTTTTCTTTTGTTATTGTTGCAAGTGTTGTTCCTATGGTGTCTGTATTAAAAGGCAATCTGTAAATAGAATAATGCCATTATTTTGTAGGTGCCTATTATTTTTAGAAGTATATTTTCTCCTGGTTTGAATTAGAGAGGGAGTAAGGGAAGTGGAATGTTTTATTTCTTACTTTGTTAGGCTGTGGTATAGGGCTGCACAATGTATCGTTTTAGCATCGATATCGCGACGTGCACATCCGTGATAGTCACATCACAGGACGTGCGATGCCTAGTATAGGGATCATTAATCTTTACAGACCAGGCACCACGTTTACACCACAATACACCACGTTGTGTATCATAATGGATCTGCACATTCAGTCTTAAAGTGACAGCGGGCTAATATTCTTGCTGCTTTCTGTGTCATGAATGTTAACAAAATACAAAAAGAAAATCAATAAATTGGGGGCTCGTCCGGGATTTCTCACACCCCAAGTGAGAATCATACTCCTAGAAACCCTTTTTTTTTATTTAAAAAGTTGTTATTTTTTATTCACAGTCATTTATTTAAATAATATAATGCATTAAATCACACAGTCATTACCCAATTTGTTGCATAATACTCTTTAACAATGTAAACATGCATATTTAGGTATTGTAAGGTCTGCTAACAATGAAACTAATAGTTCTAGATGTTGATTAGACAATGCAGCATTTTATCCATATTAATTTAAATAAACTATCATAACAACTAATGATGCAGTACAGACTAAATGTAATAACTTTTGTGGAAATTTTATTTAAAAGAAACATTTTTAGTGATAATGGCAGCAGTAATTCATCAATTAATGGAGATAACGGGGCATATTTATGCCTAAATGTAATTATATAATTATGTATTTAAATTGCATGTAAAATTTCCATGTATTTGGATTATGGTTTTAACAACAAACAAACTAATAAACTTAATGTGATGCATTTTTGTCAGTCATACATAAATGAAGAATTCTGCACTCAAATCATGGCATAGTATATTGCCTATTTGCATCTATTTATTTTTATTTAAATCATCATATTTTCAAAATTCATTCATTTAAATTGCTTAGAATCTGCATGAATCTGTTCACTTAAATGTATTCACGTAAAAACTATGAGCATGCATGGTTAAAATATGGATAGCTATGAGCAACAAGCCATATTCAATTAGTTAAAATATGTGAGATAGAAAGAACTTTGATTATTGATGATAAATACATAATTGTGCATTCAAAAAATATTCAGACTGACAAGAATGCATCACATTAAATTCATTAATTTATGATAAAACTGTGTAATTCAAATGCATGGAAATTTTATATGCAACTCAAATATATAAATCGTAAATTCAGGCCTAAATATTTTTCAAGTGTTATGGCGCACTTTCTGAATATTAACAAGCCGATTCAGGAACATTCCCAGTGTGCCGGATCACACTAGTCTGCTCAACCACCTAGTGCTCAGAACTGCGGCCCAATAAATCTATCCTGCACCTTCACCTGATTTGCATAAATTCCTTCAGTGATACTAAAACAACGCAAACTATACATCATCGCCATGGTGATGGCACACGCTCAGCAGCGCTGGAGATGCTCATAAATAAACACAATCACACACAGGCATCAAAAGGACTGTATTATCACCTCATTCAGCAGCCTCTCAACCCATCCTAAGAGAGAGAGAGGGGAGGCAGTCTAGAGATTTGTCCTTTAAAGGCGTGATTTTGCTCTCTCATCAGTACAGGTATTCTCTGAGGACATGACACTCTAGATAGGGTCAATGTCTTGCTCTTGCTCTCGCTCTACTCCCCCCAATCTCTCTCTGTCTCTGCTGTGCTGGAACTGTCTCCATTTAAAATTCATTTTTTGAGCAGAGCAATGACAATACGAGCTACACACAACACAAACATATGCCTTGAATACACATGGCATGCTGAGCTGGGCTATAAATTGAAATCATGACTAGACAGCTCCAGTGTTAAAGTTGATCCAAAGGGCAGTAGAAAGTCAGAGAAAATGAAGCCAGATGATATCAGAAGTTAAAGCAAACATTATGACATCCATCGCTGGCAGTTACATTTTCAGTACTGAATATTCTATCAGTGTAAAGATGCATTCAAACCAACAATGACTGTCACATTTACATCTGTGTGCCTGTATACAGTAAGCATCATCAAGGTGTAAACTGAATTTGGACTTAAAGGTGCAGTATGTAATATTGGCAGCTAGTGGTTGAAATGGGTACTGCAGCCCAGATTCAAAATATTAGAGAGAGTTGTTACACTCGCTGGGATTGCCAGATTGAGGACACGCAAAAGGAGCAAGCGCAGTTGAGTCTTTACAATGAAAGGAGACTTGATGAGTTGATTTATCCACATTTTAATATGCTCTCATCTATAGAGATTTTTAGATGCAGAGGATTTTTAGGTCGAGTAGAATCTGCCATCTCTGACCTAGATCGTTTGCTGGTTTCCATGGCTGCAATACTTTGTGTTTTCCACCAACTGGCAACCCGGGGTGTCGAAACACTATTGGGTAAACTGGCAGTGGGCGGGATCACACAGACCAAAACAAAAACAGACATTCTGACACCACCTTCTGTATTCAAGTTACGAAGAAAGTGTAAACTTCCATCGCGTCAGTTAAACTTTTTCCGTAAGTTGAATAGGGAAGGCGTAGGGCGTAGAGTAAGCTTTTTGAACTGCGAAAGTTTTACACTCTTTGTAAGTTGAATACAGAAGGCGTTCTGGCGGAAGCTAGATATTTTGCTTCATAACTTGTTAAATATGTTGGGTTTTTTTACACAAATGCATCGCTTTGCTTCAGAAGGCTTTTATTAACCCCCCCCCCCCCCCCCCAAGTATTCAAAGCCATCAGTTACAACCCCCCCAATACAATACAACCATACCAATTCAACCCCCCCAAAGTTGAAACCAAATCTACGCTCTTGAACTATCCCTTTAAGTCAAACGTGTCCTAAATTTATAAAAGTGTTAGCCTATAAGTAGTAGTATATAGTCATTGTTCACTTTTCCAGTAACCTACTGTTTATTGTCTTCTTCTGCATCAAGTATTACGTAATCACGCATAATAAGGAAAACCGCTTACCTGTGTGACACATGCGCAGATGCGGTGACGCTCCTGGAGATAAAAGCAGCGGTCCGATGAGCCTTTAAAATGAACATCTGAAACATTTCAAGGCTCATCTTGACAGGGTCTGTGTCCGCTGATGGAAACAACGGTTGATCCTCTGGGAATGATTATAAAGAGAAGTTGTATCTTAGCATTTCCTTACAGTTTACATCACATTTTTGTCTTCACTGAAAACTGGTAAATCACAAATCCATGATATAATTCTCATCTGGCATGAACCCACATCCATAGCATTTAAAATGTGGCTTATAGAACTCAAAAATATTGTATTGTTAGAATGCGAGAATTAATAAAGCCAAACCAAACACACTTAAGGCATGGGCAGAATTTATTAGGAAAACATCCCATATAATATCTCATTAGAGCAGCTGTGCTGTTCGCTCTATAAGTGCAGGAAGAAGGAGCAGTTGGAAACTTAGATCCGTGCTGGTGTTATCTACTTAAAAAAATCTGGTTAAATATCTTGTCCTTTTAACAGTTAAGGGGTTTTCCCATGACTGACAGCACTAGTCAAAGCATTTGGCAGTTGCGTCTTGTTTCATGTTCACAATTCAGTCTTTTCAATATAAAAGTCTTCGCTACTGACTAACATACTCAAAAAGACAGTCTTTGCCGCCATCTAATGGTGTAATAATGTAACTTCTGTTGCTGTTCATGGTCAGGGACTATTTTTTCCGGTGGAAGAAAGGCTTTTGGTAAAAGTTTACTCCATGAAAGTTGCATTGATACATATTTTAGGCTGTAATATTTGTATTGTGTGGTAACCATTTTATAAAAGCAATAAGGTACTCGAGGCTAGTGCTGTATCGTGAATAAGTCACGGCTACAACACCCTTCAGCCGTGACTTATTCACGACACAGCACAGCCTCGAGTACCTTATTGCTTACTTAACACATTATGTATGTGAAAAGGCAGAGCTTTATACAAATAAAAAACTAAATTGACTTTTAAATAATAGCATATACAGTGTTCAGCGTCAATGAGTACACCCCCTTTGAAAAGTAACATTTTAAATAATATCTCATTGAACACAAACACAATTTCCAAAATGTTGACAAGTTTAATATAACATCTGTTTAACTTATAACATGAAAGTAAGGTTAATAATATAACTTAGATTACACATTTTTCAGTTTTACTCAAATTAGTGTGATGCAAAAATGAGTACACCCCACAACAAAAACTACATCATCTAGTAGTACTTTGTATGGCCTCCATGATTTTTAATGACAGCACCAAGTCTTTTAGGCATGAAATGAACAAGTTGGCGACATTTTGCAACATCTATCTTTTTCCGTTCTTCAAGAATGAGCTCTTTTAGAGACTGGATGCTGGATGGAGAGTGATGCTCAACTCGTCTCTTCAGAATTCCCCATAGGTGTTCGATTGGGTTCAGATCAGGAGCCACTGAATCACTTTCACCAGAAAATCCAACAGTGGCCTTAGATGTGTGTTTAGGATCATTGTCATTTTGGAAAAGCACACGACGACCAAAGGCACTGAGTGATGGTAGCATCTTCTCTTTCAGTATAGAGCAGTACATCTGTGAATTCATGATGCCATCAATGAAATTCAGCTTCCCTACACCAGCAGCACTCATGCAGCCCCACATATGGACACTGACACCACCATGTTTCACTGTAGGCACCATGCGGTTTTCTCACCTTTGTATTCCTCACCTTTGTGACGCCATACAGTTTTGAAGCCATCAGTTCCAAAAACATTTATATTGGTCTCATCACTCCAGAGTATAGAGTCTCAGTAGTCTTCATCTTTGTCAGCATGGGTCCTGGCAAACTTTAGGCGGGCTTTTTTGTGCCTGGGCTTTAGGAGAGGCTTCTTTCGTGGACGGCACCCATGATGCCATTCCTCTGCAGTGTACGCCGTATTGTGTCACGGGAAATAGTCTCTCCAGTTTGGCTTTCTACTTCTTTAGATAACTGCAGTGAACTTGCATGCTGATTTTCTCCAACCCTTCTCATCAGAAGACGCTCCTGCCGAGCTGTTAACTTCCATGGACGACCTGGACGTCTCTGTAAGATGGTTGCAGTTCCATATTTTTAAAATGTTTGTACCACTTTTGCTACAGTATTCTGACTGAAAAGTAAAGCTTTGCTGATCTTCTTGTAGCCTTCACCTTTTTTGGTGTAAAGAAATGATTTTCTTTCTCAGGTCTTGTGACATTTCTCTTCCATGTGGTGCCATTGCTGACAGTAACAAATTGGGTTTTAACACCCTTTTACAGTCAACTGTCTGCTGGAAACCTGTGTAATGAATAATAGACTCACCTGTGGTTGAATTCTTGTTAAATTAGACTTTTGTAGTCTAAAATTTAGCTTTGCTCCTGAGACTTTCAGTCTCATTTTTGCATCACCCTAATTTGAGTGAAACTGAAAAAAAAAAAAAAAAATGTTCTCTAAGTTATATTATTAACCTTACTTTCATGTTATAAGTTAAACAGATGTTATATTAAACTTATTCTTGTCAACATTTTGGAAATTGTTTTTGTGTTCATTGAGATATTGTTTAAAATGTTACTTTTCAAAGGCGGTGTACTCATTTACACTGAGTACTGTATATAATGTGTAAACAGACATCAATAAATTCTTCCTGCATGGTTAATTTCAATACAGAAAACAGCTGACAGAGTTGATGTTTGCTTGTTTATTTATTTATAGTCTCATTTTCCATTTTATTTATTTTTAAGATTTTTGTTGCGATGTGAGGTATAGTGTTAGAGATGGTTTTGTTTTCTATTGAGAGGAACAATGAGAAATGGCTTAGTTTGGCTTGACAATTCTATAGACATTTTAAGAGTTTATTATCATCACAGCTCCTGTGAAGGAAGCGTTTCGTTCCCTGCAGCGCACTGCCATATAAAATGCATTTCCTTGGTATTTTAGGGTAATTAAATTTTACCACGGCTTTTGAACGTATCTGCGTGTTCTGCCATTCTTATTGATGAACCCAGGTCAGTGTAGCTTGTGCTGTGTTCAGTACATTAGTCTGAAGTGAGAGAATGACGCATTTTTAATGAGATCTTGGATTCTTTTTGAAGAATGTAATTTCTTCTGGATTTACTGCAGGTCTCACAGGCACACTGCCGCAGTCTTATAAGCTTATAATGAGTGTTCTGTCACTTCTTGAAATAGTGTAAAGTCATTTCTAAAGTAATGTAATCTTGTGAAGTAAGACCAGAGATTGTTTCAAAGTCTATAATAACAAAGAAAAAATGTGCAAAATGAAATCAAACACATATCTCATTTTCAGTTTACTTATTTGTGCACTGAAAAACATGGTGTAGATTTACTTTGAAACTATTTTCACTCAGAAATTGCTGGAATGACTGAAATGGTATTTTCTTGTAAAACATACTCCAATAAACTTAATAAATCTTTTTTACAGTGTACAAAATGCATCTTTAAAGAGGGAAATAATAGAAGCTTATTGAGCTTAATTGTTTCCAAACAAGGCCTGTATATTGCAGAGTTGCAAAAGCTGTCCTGATGCTGTGTGCATGTATTTTTTTAGGACTGACTGATACGAGAACGCTCTAAATAAATGTTTATTGGTGCAATCATTCTCTGTGCCTGTTCTGAATTGACGATTGTGTGTCAACAAGTGGAAATTGCATATTATGGATGAGATATAATGTGAATATTGTCTTCAGAACAAACAGAGTAATCAGATGAAGGCATGTCAGATTCACAAGCTAAAATTGAACATTATCAAATCCATTTCATTTACTCTACATCTACACTACCAGTCATGTTACAGGCTTATGCTTAGATTCTTGTGTTGTGATTTTAAAAGTGAAGTTGTACATTCTCTGGGCTTCATTTTCTCTGTGTCTGTCTGTGTCTCAGGTCTCTGTCTGGGCGTATAGTTGGAGGAGTTTGGTGGTTCTTCACTCTTATCATCATTTCCTCCTACACGGCAAACCTGGCCGCTTTCCTCACCGTGGAGAGAATGGTGTCGCCAATCGAGAGCGCAGAGGACCTCGCCAAACAGACGGAAATCGCCTACGGGACTCTTGATTCCGGTTCCACCAAAGAGTTCTTTAGGGTGAGAGAACAATATTAAACACTTATTTTTACATCAGCATTTAGATTGATGATTCATTCTAGGGCAGTGTGGTATGACAATATATATATTATATATAGTATATACTGTTAAAGGGGTACTTCACCCCTGGAAAGATGAATGTGTATTTAAAATTGGTCATTTATGTAGTAGAAATGTGAAATTATTTTTTAATTTGGAGCTTTCTAGACTGAGAAAAGGCAGAAAATGTATTTTTGACTAATGTGGATGAAAGACAACAACTCCCAGAATGCACTTGTTTTGCTGCCCTTGCGAGGCCACGCCCAAACCACGACTGTCAGTTACAGGCGGCATTCAGGAAAATTCAAACAAATAAATCGTGAGTTAGTTCATACATTTACAGCGAAAATGGTGCTAAATTGATTTGTACCTGGATGTACACCCAAAACCAGGAAAGGACAAGTAAGTTTCCATCATTTTCCGATTAAGTTAAAGATTTGGATAGATGTAAACAGTGGCTGCGGGCCATCAAACACCCGAAGTTTGGAGATGACACCGTTATAGAAAACCTAAAAAAACGACTACGAACCAAATATCTTTGCAATGAAGAGAACCATTCTGAAGGACACCGCGATACCATCGATATTCACTTTCCCAGAGGACGAACAGCCTGGCCTGATCTATGTCCGTGAAAAAAGGCGGAACTACCTGCTTTTAATGGCTGTAGTTTTAAGCCTCTGGCCAAAAAAGCCTCCGATGACCCAAAATGAAGATTTTTGCGTCATCGGAGGCTTTTTTACAGAATAAAAATGCATAAATCTCTCATCTCGGGCTCATATGAAGGGGGAAAGCACGCTAATTCGAAAATACTAGGGGTATTCTACTAATACAAAGCTTAATGCTAAATCCTGAAGTAACCCTTTAATATAGTATCTTGATGCAGGAGTTAATATAAAGGGCAGTGCATGGTAATGACCACATATTCTATAAATGGGATTTTTTTGGACAGAAATTAATACTTTTATTCAGCAAGGATGCATTAAATTGATTAAAAGTGACAGTAAAGACATTTATAATGTTACAAAAGATTTAATTTAAATAAATGCTGTTCTTTTGAACTTTCTATTCATCAAAGAATTCTGAAAAACAAAATGTTGCGGTTTCCACAAAATTATGTTGATAATACATTCATAATAATCAGAAAAGTTTCTTGAGCAGCAAATCAGAATATTATAATGATTAAACATAAACATAACATAAAACATATGAACATAAAATTGCTTCTTTTTTTTCATTTTTATAAAACAGTGGTTTAGTGAACAAACTGTGTTCGCGTTCAGTTATTCTGATTGCAAATTCCGCCTTGTAAATAGCGAATACGCCATGGCGCGAGCGCAACTGGCTTTTAAAGGGAATGGGAGATGAGATTCTGATTGGGTTATTGCACGTTATGCCCAAAACACACCCATGACGCATTAAGAGAATTGGGACAGCCCTTTCAGACGATGCGCCGGGCGCACCGACCATTTTTTCCATCCATAAACTACCAAAAGTGGATTTGTACACGCCCTAAGCGCACTTGCACTGTACGCTTTAGACCATGCGCTTAGATCGTTAACCCTTTCAGATCTGAAGGCTTTTTTAGATGTTCTTTTTCTGAGCGACATACACAAAAGTAAAGACTTATAACTCCAAAAGTGTAGCAAGGAGAGTCAAAAGGTAGGTATCATTTGATAGAACACTCTTTACATTTTTAGAAAATTAAAAAGGCAATAAGATCAGAGAAAAAAAAATGTTTTGGTGATGTTTTCCTACATGTGAGCTGCACCTGGTTCAAATTTTGTGGTGATAGCATAAAGTATAGTTGAATAAATTGTTATTCACTTTTTTGCAGCCAGATGGCGCCCACGGGTGGTAAACACCGGTTTAGAGGTGCTTCTCAGCACTCCTTAGGAGTTTCAAAATGGTTAGATGCATTAAAAAGATGAGATTCTAAGCTTTAAGATGATGTCAATTTTGTGTTATTCCACGTTGGAAAACGAACATGGATGGGTCCAGGAACACTGGATTCACACTGCATCCCTGAAAGATGAGAGACATGTTTTTAGCCAATTATGTTAAATCATTCCGTGAGTAATATCTTGTGATTAAGGCAAGTATAACGCAATATCAATGTGATTAATATATTATGGGTTCATTTTAGTCGTGACAATCTCAATTTTCTATGATCCGTGCATTTTTCATGAAGTTATGAGCATGTTAAATCTACATACTTGTATTCAGTAAGCGGCTGTGCTGTTTTTGTTGTAAACGCATATTACTCAGACTCATTAGAGGGAGAAAACAATGCAACAGAAGCATATTGGAGGGTTGATGTGAACGTGTAAAGTCTCTGGTTTTGTTTGCAAAAAGAATTTTTGTGCTACCAATATGAGTTCAGTTTTTATTGGCTCTTAAAGAGAGATCAGGTCTTAAAGGGTTAAAATAGGGCCCTAAATGACTTGCCTGAGGTAAATGTAATACATGAGATATTATTCTCAAGCTGTTTTGTTGATGTCTTTCCGAGGTTGAAACACTGGTTGAGAGATTACACTTACATATCTATACATAGATCATCTGTTCTTCTTCTGCGCTTTTTCCTGGTGTGGCGGTTAGTAAACAGTGTTGCATTACCGCACACGCCCCCTTCTGGATTGGAGTGTGGATCACTGCATTCATTGCTGACTGCGTGAAGCGAACCGTGACGTTCGTATTCAACACATGTACTATTAAACTTCTAATATATATATATATATGAATCCAAAACGCGATAAGTGCCATTTTCAAAGAAATTGAGTTTCTGCCAAAATTAGTATTGTATCTGGTCGGTATTGAAAAGTCATTTATTAATTTTGCGCAAAATGCAATATCCGTTGTGTTATTCTGTCATGTTTTCTCCTTTTCTTTGCAAAACGCGACCAACGTCAGTCTCCTTTTTCTCCAAAAGGTGATATATCCGCTCAACCAATCACAGCGCACTGTAAACATTGAAGGCTTTTTAAAAAAGCCGTTTTTAATACCAATGTACTCGGCAAATGTGTTTATTTAACCGTGCGGTGGCACCAGATACTCTTTAATCGGTAATGACAAATAATTTATAACATTAACAAGATGACCCGTTGAATTCATTTTGGGAGCGACGGCTGAATGTATTTTTAGTAAAATTCCTGTATATAAGATAAATATTGGCAAAGTTTAGACTCTGTCATATATGTGAATCATCTTACTTTGTTGTGTATTTTCAATTTGAAAAATAACTTTTATATTGATGGATTAATTGCATTTTGAAGAACAAAAAAAGTGTCATGGATTTATTGCATTTTGGGGGGAAAAAATAATAAGTTTTTATAATAAACTTTTTAAAATCATCAATGTTTTTATAACCAAAAGATGCTATGTGAAAGTTTGAAACAGAAAATAGTGGTTTTCATCTTGCCACTTTCTTGGTAAAAAAAACACCTTTTTACTCAAATTAATCAAAATGGAGTTATTGCGTTTTGTAACCAAACTCTTCATATATACAGACAGACCAGGCTGATATGCACATTAAAGTTCAGTCATCGCAGTAATAGATCAGAAATTAAATCAGACTCCAAAGAGAGCTAAACCTGTGCTCACATTTACATAGAGAAACTGTCTGCCGTCTGGAGAGGAGCTAAAGAAGCAATTTACTCAGAGAGCAAAGACAAAGTGATAGAGGGAGAAAGACGGATCGTTATAGAGAGAGAGACGGGTAATATCTGTGTGAGCCGAATGAATGGTGTATTCATTAATTAACTGAGCAGCGCTGCATGTGTCTCACTCGGTATCTGTCTCCCTGCTGTCATACACAGATGGTGTGATGCTACACATCTACATGGGAAAACATTCATTTTCTCAGTCTCACTGCCATTCGGTTTCCCCCAACCTGTCTCACTCTCTCCGCCATATTTTCTCATTATCTTTGCGGCAATCTATCACACAATCTGCACTAACCTGTCTCACCGTCTTTCTGCCATAAAAAACAGACACCTTATTCTCTTTTCCAACCCGTCTCATGCCTTATGCTCTTTGACCCCGTGCTATTCACAAAACATTGTTTCAAAGCAACACAAGCAATCAAGAAGTGATTTGCTATATATCGCTCTATGTGAGTGTATTGTACTGTATGTATGCGGATAAAGTCAGATAGACTATATCCAAGAATATATAGAGCTGTGCGATTAATAGCCTACAGTTTACATTTTGCGACAGTATAAAGTCTAATCCGTCCCATCACAGTAACTGTGGCAGCCCGTCTCACTGCCTCTGCAGAGCGTCGCTGATATACTGGCGAGAAGCGTTTGATCAGTAACCCAGGGAATAAGTAAATGTCAGCCGTCCCGTTGTGTTTGGACTAACGCGTGAGTTTGTTGTCGGGCGTTTGTGTCTGAGCACAGGTTTGTCGAGGGTGTTGTTTATTCGTGGGCGTGTGTGATGTTTTATTTTGGAGTGTTACGGCACAACAGCGCTTCGCTCCAGACTGGACGTGACAAACATTATTATGGGCTGGCTGTCCGTCACGGTCCACTGCCTTTCTCTCACATACTGGAGCCTGTGTATGAAAGAGGCACAGATGATGGAGTACAAGGCACACTGGGACACCAGCACGTCAAACATGATATCTCACAGGACTAACACACTTTTCAGCCATATTACACCCATCCATCTCAGTAGTGCACACTTTAGAGCTGACTACACAGTGCTAAACAGGAAGTATATACTGCATGTACTGCAACAGTTTTAGTTTGACAACATTTCAGTAACCACAAAATTAATTAATTGTACACTACCGTTCCTACGTTTTTTTGACAGAAACTAAAGGGGTGATTGATTATGATTTGACTTGTTTAGCTTTAGCTAGTGTGCAATGTTGCTGTTTGAGCTTAAACGACATCTGCAAAGTTACGACGCTCAAAGTTCAGTGCAAAGAGAGATAATTTCTTTTACAGAAATTGCTTTTTAAGAACTACAACTAACAGCTGGACTACAATGAGCTTCTTCCGGGGTTGGTGACATCAGAAACCCTAAAATTTACATAAACCCCGCCCCGAGAACACTCAACAAAGGGGGCGGGGCCATGTTGGGCTGCTTTAGAGAAGAGGAAGAGTTGTTGTAGTCGAGTGTTGTTGACATGCCGTCATTTTACACCAAACGAGGGTCAATTCAACACAAAAGATGAACATGACGACACATGCTAGTGGATGAGTTGAATCAACTCCACAGCAACTACATCAATTTATCCACTAACCATTCAGAAACGTCTAAAAGTTGTAACTTCTTCCTGAGTCTCTCCATCAGTGTCGACTCCGGTTTGAACAATGTAAGGCTGAACACCGTTACTGACAATCCTATTATATAATCTGTGTAACATGGTCATATTCAATAACGAAACTAAATAGAGTGTTGAAACAGGAAGTAACAGAATAGAATGTCAAAATAAGGGTCTACATAACAGAACATAAACCTGACAGTAAGATCGTAGGGCTATTGTTATATGTATAATAGTTAGATCCTCAAATCTGACTAAACGAGAGATTTTCTGCTGATATTTCATGAGTATAAGCAGAACTACTCATCTCTGCGCGTTTCAGACAGGCTGTCAATCAGTGCAGTTACATTGTTGCTGTCTTTGAGTCTTTAAACCATTCATTCAACTGACGTTCAAAAACGCTGATTCATTTAAAGAGCGATGTAATGAAACAAGCTGTTGAAATCATTTTAACTTTGAGTGCCACTTTATAAGGCTCAGCTGACCAGTAATGTGTCGATGCTAAGGGAGAGATTTCTATCCTTGGACATGACAACCTTTTTTCACGAATATATGTCTCGGCCTGAAGGACAGACGCAGGTAATCGCTCGCGCTCAGTCGATCTTGCTCACATTCAATGTCTGTTTAGGTTTGTTTAGTGCAAATCTACAGAGCCGCTGTACAAATCACCATGGTACACATTATGCTAACATTATTAACTACATGCATGAAGTGTAAAACGACAAGGACATTCCTTTCAAAAAATAAAACACATGCAAATATAACGGTTTCTGCGGTATTTGCAGTCCTCTGCGGTTGGCTCGTAAATAGCGCGGTATTACGATATTGCGGTTATCGCGACAGCCCTACTGACAATCCTCATTTTGGCTGCGTGAGATTCTCCAACTTTGTTGTTGTTGAGCTGTTAAAGCTCCGCCCTCTTCTGGAGCAGCAGCTCATTTGCATTTAAAGGGACACACACAAAAACAGCGTGTTTTTGCTCAAATTTGACAGTCTATAATAAATGATCTGTGGGGGATTTTGAGCTGAAACTTCACAGACACAATCTGGAGACACCAGAGACTATATTTCATCTTGTGAAAAGGGGATATATACGTCCACTTTAATACTTTTATTTAGCAAGGACACATTAAACTGAACAAAAGTGACAGTAAAGACATTTATAATGTTACAAAAGATTTCTATTTCAAATAAATGCTGTTACTTTCTATTCATCAAAGAATCCTGAGAAATAAACTTTATCAGTTTCCACAGAAATATGACTGTTTTTAACACTGATAATGATCAGAAATGTTTCTGAGCATCAAATCATCATATCATCATCATTTCTGAAGGATCATGTGACTCTGAAGACTGGAGTAATGATGCTGAAAATTCAGTTTGATCACTGGAATAAATTACTTTTTACAATATATTCAAATGTCATTTTAATTTAATTACATGCACATAATGAGCTAGAAAACATACAGTCAGTCGATCATTTGCACAAAATAAACTCCTTCAGGATGATAAAAGCCTTTTGTTATGATGTTTATTTTGTGAGAGTATTATTATCTAATACTTAATGTTTTGTTTAAATATTCTAGTTGACATTTTACTAGTAGTGACTAGTTTATCTAGTTTTCTCCCCATGTTTCCAGCTAAAGATATATTTGTTGACTGATTTGATGTCTTTCACCCTATAGAGGTCAAAGATCGCGGTGTATGAAAAAATGTGGAGTTACATGAAGTCGGCCGAGCCCACCGTCTTCACCAAAACGACAGCGGAGGGCGTGGCGCGCGTGCGCAAGTCCAAGGGGAAATACGCCTTCCTGCTGGAGTCCACAATGAACGAGTACACGGAGCAGAGGAAGCCCTGCGACACCATGAAGGTCGGAGGGAATCTGGACTCCAAGGGCTACGGCGTGGCCACGCCCAAAGGATCGCAGCTAAGGTGGGTGGAGTTCTATAACAACCGACCAATCACAGAGCTGTTATAGTATTCCACCTACCCTGCTGTGCTTCTCTCTCTGTTTCTGCTCCTTCCTGCTGTCTTTCTCTCTTTTCTTCTGCCTGTTCTGTCTTTCTCTCAGTTGTCACACTCAGTACTCTCTGTGATGCAGTGATGTTTTGTGGTTTCATATAAAGGTGCTGTTTTTAATCTAATAGAAGAAGGGCTCAAAGTCAGGGACTGAAAAAATACTAAAACATATATATATTAAAGGGATCATATCATAAGAAATCAAATATTTCATGATTTTCCAAGATGAATATTATGAAACATATATTAAGAAATCTGTTGTCTACATACTGAAGAATCTTAAAAGAGCGGCTGAAGTTTATTTCAACCCTATAAAGCCTGCTGTATCATAGTTGATAAGCTAAGTTTTAAGGCTCAACACGTTCAAAACGTTGCTGTAAAACCTGTCGCACACAATCTACTACAGTCCTTCTGTCGTCTGACTGAGAGTTTAGACTTATTTAGCAAGTAAAAGGCCTTTTAATGTAATTATAAAGCGGTTCATGCGTCTTTTTGCTGTGAAATCTTTACTGATTTTTATGTAAATGCAAGAAAAAGTTTTATATTTCATGCTGAACACTTACTGGATTAAAGCAACTTCATTTACTTTATTATTCATACATAATTTTTTTAGGAAAATCATATTCAAATGTGAGTCTCAAATATGATCATCAGGCTTTTGAGGAAGGTTATTTGTTCATCTCTCAATCATCATTGTATTGTATTGCATTATATGTTTTAAAACGACTTCTTTCTAAGACAAAAAATCTTCTTTCTAAGACATTATTGGCAGAGCAAAGACTGATATTTATATGATTTTTAGTCTGCTATGAAGATCTCATGGATTTACATTACAAGCATCAGAATTTCGTCTTACTTTTTGTCCATATAAATATCAGCATCTGCAAAGTATTGCATATTTTTGCTCAGTTTGGAGCTGTAAAAGCCTGATGTATCCAATATGATACTCAACAAATACAACAAAATGTAAAAAGAAACCAAAAAAGAGTTTGCATATATATGCAAACTCTTTTTTGGTTTCTTTTTACATTTTGTCTGAATGTTAAATTAAAAAACAAAGTAGATTGTCAGGCTTTACAGCATTAAACAAGATTCCTGATCTAAAAAGAACCTGTTTAATTTTATGAATTTAACATGTTCCTGTTTTTGCTTCAAAGAACAACTCTACTAACTTTATAAATGGATCTCAGGAAGAAAACTATAATAATAAAAAAGGATATGATATTTTAAAAAATGACAAAACCTAGCAAAAAGTTTATTTTGCTCAGAAAAGTTTCATTTTATTTATTAATTTTTTCAGAGACAAAAGCTCCTGTATCCCACAAGATATCACAGTTTGAGCTCTCACAGACAGTGCTGTGTGTGTGTAAGAGTGTGAGTGTGTGTGTGTGTAATTTTGTTCTTCCTCCTCAGACCCAGCGCTCAGGTAAACTCTTCCAACCCTTTTCTCTCATTTTGCTCATTTCTTCTCTGTCTAACACCATCATGAACTATTATGTCTCATCTGTTTTACTGTTTCTGCATAAACTATCAGCACGCCATCTTCTGGATGTGAAAATTCCTTAAAATTCTTAAAGACCACATGAAATCAAAATTAACTTCCAAAAATAAATGTCTTATTACACATTATTTTATACATTAGCGTTCAAAAGTTTGGGGTCGATCTTATTATAATTTAAAATAATTAATAATAATTAGTAATAATTGTGAATTTTTAGTCTTCAGGGTCACATGATCCTTCAGAAATCATTCTAATATGATGATTTGATGCTTAAGAAACATTATTATCAATGCTGAAAACATATATGCAGAAAATCTATATAATTTGTAAATGTGTTTAGGTGAAAAATATTGTAATTAACAATCAAATTCCAATGGATAAGGCAATATTTTACACTAAATAGTCTTTTGGAAGTTAAATGTGTTGTTTCATGTTGTCTTTAAATAGATAATTATTGAAAATGCTCTGTTATGATGTACGTAAACTGAAATGATTATCAATGAGCGTTTTGATCTGCGGTCAGTTTTTGACCGGTGTGGAGATTCAGTTCTGCCTGAGAGGATTTTACTGACCACCTGAACCCGGTCATTTTTTACTCTGATAGCCTCCTTATGATGTTATCAGCCAGTTCAGCAAACTGATGTCAGCGCTGTGACCTCTGACCCCAACCGTTTAAACTCTCCAGGACAGATATAAACATGCTGCTAGTGATTACAGACGTCTTCCTCCTACAGCAAAAAAGCAGTGCTTTTGTCGCTCTAAAATGGATGACAACACCTATAGACAGAACTTCATGCTGTCTCACAGTCCTGAAATATCACATATACCTGGGCGAATCCTTTAAAGTGCCCTGTTACGCTATATTTAAAGTCTCCTAATTTAGTTTTGGGGTCTCGTACAACAGGTTTACATGCATCCAAGGTCAAAAAACACTTAAATTTTCTCATAATATCCATTGCAGCATCAGCTCTTTTCTCACAGTGTCTGAAGCGGTTCGTTCGAAGATTCAGTCTCTCTAAACCCTGCCTTTCTGAGAGCCTGATCTGCTCTGCTCTGATGTCAGAGGTCTCAGTCTGTTGTGATTGGTCGACCGTTTACAGCGTGTGTCGGAAATCAAACGCCCATTTCCATATATGGATTTCAGCTCTTACTCAGCACTTGATACAGTGATATGAACAGGAACGATTGTGTCGGTTTTACCGTATCAATCTCATCAAAGTGGATTTGCTTTGGCAGCAGAAAACAGTGTCTTCTCGACATGAACAACATGAACCAAACTCTTCCAGTCTCGGATACAACTACAGCGTTTGAGGGCGGGGCAAAGTAGACATCGTTCACCGGCAACCAATGAATGGATTTATGCAAATTAGTTGCAAACCTAGGTAGGTTGAGCAGGAAGTGAGACTGGAATTACTGACGAATCGTTTCAGCAGTTCAGAATAACTTCTTTCTTTTGGGAGAAAATAACTCCATTTATCTTAGACATTTTACATTCCCAAACAGCTACTGCATGAAAGGTAATATCCGAAAAAGCGTAATAAGGGCACTTTAAAATATGCCTGTTCGCCATCTGAAAAGAGTTTTTAAAAACTTACTTCTGTAAACTTGCATCGTCACACCCAGAGATGCACAGTTAACACAGATGAGATGGTGCAGAGGATTTGAATGAAAGACGCTGAGCGGTATGAGTCTCCACATAGGGCTGAAAAACACAAGTGCATGTGAATACTGCATAATATATACTGCACACTTTTAAAAACAGCATATGAAGCATGCAGTATGTACAATGCAAAAACATTTGGTCTTCATACGGTAACATCCAAAAGAACAATGATTAACTATTATGTTGCACCAATCAAAGGTAAAAGTAACTTCTCAAAAGTCAACATGAAATCTTAATTGACACTATTTACTTTCTTAATACGCAATCAAACCTATTCTTCAGTTATATAAATCAGTTCACTATGGATCAAATCAAGATCGGCTCTACATTTTTTCTTGTTTCACAAATCACATCACATTGTGATGGTAAAATTGGTTGCTTTTAGGTAACAATTGCACTTTTTCACTGTGCGGCATAAAGTGCTTCATGTCATTGTCAGTATTTCTCATTTCATCATCAAATGCGACGTGCTTGTGGAATCACTGAGGATGTCTCTCTCAAATCTGTCTCACTCTCTCATTTATTCCCTCTGATGTCAGTAAGACATCTCCAGGTTTCTGAAATCATCCTACTGGAAATCTCAATTTGCTTCGATCTACATTTAAA
>NC_090237.1:3432500-3492500 GCF_024489055.1 Chanodichthys erythropterus
CAGATTGATAGAATGATAGATAGATAGAACGACAGACAGATAGATAGAATGACAGATAGATAGATAGATAGACACAGACAGATAGATAGATAGATAGATAGATAGTCAGACAGACAGTCAGACAGACAGATAGATAGACAGACAGACAGACAGACAGACAGACAGACAGACAGACAGATAGATAGATAGATAGATAGATAGATAGATAGATAGATAGATAGATAGATAGATAGATAGATAGATAGAACGACAGACAGACATAGACAGATAGATAGATAGAACGACAGACAGATAGATAGAACGACAGACAGATAGACAGATATATTAGATAGAAAGAACGACAGACAGATAGATAGAACGATAGATAGAACGATAGACAGAACGACAGACAGACAGACAGATAGATAGAATGACAGACAGATAGATAGATAGATAGATAGAACGACAGACAGACAGATAGATAGAATGACAGACAGACAGACAGACAGATAGATAGATAGATAGATAGATAGATAGATAGAACGACAGACAGACATATAGACAGATAGATAGATAGAACGACAGACAGATAGATAGAACGATAGACAGAACGACAGACAGACAGACAGATAGATAGAATGACAGACAGATAGATAGAACGACAGACAGACAGACAGATAGAATGACAGACAGATAGATAGATAGATAGAACGACAGACAGACAGATAGATAGAATGACAGACAGATAGATAGATAGATAGAACGACAGACAGACAGACAGATAGAATGACAGACAGATAGATAGATAGATAGATAGATAGAACGACAGACAGACAGACAGACAGATAGATAGATAGATAGATAGATAGATAGAACGACAGACAGACAGACAGACAGACAGACAGATAGATAGATAGATAGATAGATAGATAGATAGATAGATAGATAGAACGACAGACAGACAGACAGACAGACAGATAGATAGATAGATAGATAGATAGATAGATAGATAGATAGATAGATAGATAGACAGATAGATAGATAGATAGATAGATAGATAGAACGACAGACAGACAGACAGACAGACAGACAGATAGATAGATAGATAGATAGATAGATAGATAGATAGATAGATAGATAGATAGATAGATAGATAGATAGATAGATAGAACGACAGACAGACAGACAGATAGATAGATAGATAGATAGATAGATAGATAGATAGATAGAACGACAGACAGACAGATAGATAGATAGATAGATAGATAGATAGATAGATAGATAGATAGATAGATAGATAGATAGATAGATAGATATACAGACAGACAGACAGACAGATAGATAGATAGATAGATAGATAGATAGATAGATAGATAGAAAGACAGACAGACAGATAGATAGAATGACAGATAGATAGATAGATAGATAGATAGATAGATAGATAGATAGATAGATAGATAGATAGATAGATAGAACGACAGACAGACAGACAGACAGATAGATAGAACGACAGACAGACAGATAGATAGATAGATAGATAGATAGATAGATATACAGACAGACAGACAGACAGATAGATAGATAGATAGATAGATAGAACGACAGACAGACAGATAGATAGATAGAAAGAAAGATAGATAGATAGATAGATAGATAGATAGATAGATAGATAGATAGATAGATAGATAGAACGACAGACAGACAGACAGACAGATAGATAGAACGACAGACAGACAGACAGACAGATAGATAGATAGATAGATAGATAGATAGATAGATAGATAGATAGATAGATAGATAGATAGATAGATAGAACGACAGACAGATAGACAGATAGACAGATAGATAGATAGATAGATAGATAGATAGATAGATAGATAGATAGATAGATAGATAGATAGATAGATAGATAGATAGATAGATAGATAGATAGATAGATAGATAGATAGATAGATAGATAGATAGATAGATAGATTGATTTCCTCTGTGTTCGCTGGTTTAATTTTGATATATTAGTGAGTAATTAGCTCAGGCAGCAGAGGGGCACATTATGGGCTCACCAGGTTTTTTAAAATGATGAAAAATGTGGCCTGCTCTCATCCTCCATTTGCTTATGATGAATATTAGATCCAGAGGTGATGTGTGGAATAATGAGAGCGAGAGAGAGAGAAACATCCTGCAAAAGTCCTCATTAACAACAGCTGCCTTCCACGACCCTCTCTTATTTTCTCTCTTGTTTTCTGTTTGTTTTGTGTTCGTCTAACCCGGGCTGCCTGCGGCCCGCTCTCATGTGATGTTTATGGTTTGTTGAAGAAATGCCGTAAACCTGGCCGTGTTAAAGCTGAATGAGCAGGGGCTGTTGGACAAATTGAAAAATAAATGGTGGTACGACAAGGGCGAATGTGGCAGCGGGGGCGGGGACTCGAAGGTTAGCCACCAATGACACGCAGAGGAGTGGTAAAGAGAAAACCAAAATGTGATGCAACAGAGACATCTGCCCTGACACGGCCCTCGCCGGCCAGCGACGACAACCAAAGTCACAAATGTCCCGCAGGAGAAACGGACTGTAGAAGAAAGCAATTACTGTCAAAACAGAAATATTTGCTAAAAGATTTGTGTATTTCAGCAAATGAGGGCTATAACTGCACAGAAACAAACAGGAGAAGGCAGTTGTTTTTTGTATACAGACTTTGAACTCTTCTGCTCATCTGTCGGACGCACATTGTGCTCTGGGGTGTTTGTAATGTGCCAATAGTTCTGTATTAACAGTAACTGCTTGTGTTTTGATAATGAAATCAGGGCAGTATGTGTCTGTCGCTTGAAGCGATGGAGCGAGATCCCATCCGTACGTCTGTGGCTCGATATGGCCCCGTTTGAGCTCACACACACGTATACTCCATGGGACCTCGGCTTCATCACTTCCTGTGCTACTGTGTGCCAAGATGTATTGTAATCTAATAACATAAAATAACATGGCCTATGATGTTATTTATGTTATTCTCTCTGAGAAGAACGCCGGTAAACCTGGCGGTGTTGAAACTGAGTGAAGCAGGAGTGCTAGACAAACTCAAAAATAAATGGTGGTACGATAAGGGCGAGTGTGGACCCAAGGACTCGGGAAGTAAGGTCAGTTCCTGGACGGAAAACTGCAACAAAACCTGAAAACCGCAGCTCTGAAAGACAGTAGTCTTAACATGTCACTGTCATCATCATCATATAGATGTTATTTTTTAGATTGTCTGAAGATGGAACTGCCTAAGAAAAATTAAAGCAGAGTCTGTAGAATGAAACATTGTGACATCAGCGACGGAAGTCTGCACTATGATGTCATGCACAGGGTTCCTACACATTTTCAAATTCAAAATTCCATTCTTTTCCAAACCTCTCTGTAGATTTTTCAGACCATATTTAAAGGGGTCATGAACTGTATTGTTTTATAATGTTCCCTGGGGTGCACTTATAATGTTAGGATGATTTCTACATCAAAAATGGTCATAGTTTAGAAATAAAAGGCGTTTTTCCCTACCCTGATTTTAGCCTCTGATTCGAACGCTCTGTTTGAAGGGGCGTGTCTGCTGAGAGACTTCAGTGTAAACGCCCACTGCTGTGATTGGCTGACATCTTGCAATAACTTTTTAGCACGTTTTTACTATTACAGCTCTCAAGGTTAACTTATTGTGAAAAGTGTTGCATTACATTTAAATTTAGATAGTGGCATGAAAGGTTGCAGTGATGAACACTGTAGTCGATCACAGACATGTGGTTGAGCTCATAAAAACTGCGATCTCCTCATTGCAGCTTAATTTCTGCTCACTAACGAATGCTTTCATCATAACTAACAGTGCAAAGTCGCGAACTCGGAACTCAGTCACTGATAAACTCGCGCTGTTTGATTGACAGCTCCAGCGACTGTAAAGGGAGCGTTCTTTATCACTGTTTAAATAACAGATTATTTTCAATCCTACTAAGAGAAACAGTTGAACTTGACCATTTAGTCACTGGTTTGATTTACTGAACATCTGACTGTACATGAATCATTAATATCAGATCAGGCATTAGAATGAACACAGTTACTTACATGTTGTTGCATTACTGTCGAGTCCATATCGTAAAAGTCTGTTAGCACTGAAATGTGATTGATTTACCAAAGAATCCACAGTGAAATGAACCGAATACAAATAAATAAAGCTCACCTGAGACACTCACATTGTTGAAAATAAATAACCATATTCCTAGCATGAGGATCCTTTGAAAGGTTAATGTTATTTTAGTCCTGTATCGCTCTTCTCTCCTGATTTATATTTATAACCTGCATATATTCACCTCTGTCTGTAAATGTGGTTTGACGTTGCACAATCACCAAACAGCAAAGTACAGTCTGAATGAAAGGATCGTTTGCTCCTTTATCTGTTGCTGCTGGTTTGAGTGGCACACACATTCTTTTAGTGAAGCTCAAAAGAGACTCACTTTTGATTAATTTATTTTTAGAAATGATTCATTTTATATTTTAGAAAACAGGGGGAAATAGTCTGGAGTGGAAACAAATGTTTTTCCATACTCTGTTTTCTTTTTTTCCCCATACTTTTCCAGACCTGGAAATTACTCAAATCATATTCCATACTTTCCCAAACTGTGTAGGAACCCTGCATGACATCATAATAGAGTTAAAAAAATGTTTAGAATGCAGCTTTGTTACAGTAAAATGGATGAGTTCATTAAAATGGACAGCAAATTAGAGAGAATAGTGCACCATTAGAAGGACTACAGTGGCCAATTTTACTCTAATAATATTCACTTATTCACTCAATTAGTTTCAGGGCTAGTGGGTAGAAACCCATTATGGCTGTAGAACATTTCATACGGCGATTTCACGCCGTTTTAAACAGAGCCAGATCATATAAAATATATTTTTGAAAAATACTCAAGTAAAAAAATATTTTAATTCTTTATAAAATATTTAAAATATTATTTCAATTAAATAATCTGATACATATATTGAATATTCATATATTTTTAATGCATTTTAAACATTTTATAGAAGTATGAAAAATAAAGTTGATCTGATCAACAAAAAGACTAAACCACCAAAACCTTTGCTCTTCTGTTCATATTTGAAGCATTGGATTTCATTCTGTCTATAACTTTATAAGATGTTAAATCACTGGCACCAGTAATTAAAGCTGTCTGTAATGGAATAACTGCAGACTTTTACTTTTTAAATGAAGTGTAATTGAATATCTGCCATGTGTAAATGTGTTTGAGTCTCCGTCTCGCCACTTCCTGCGTCCCTAACACTCTCTTTTCTCCCTCCTTCCCCTTTGCACCCGTATCCCTGGCTTCCAGGACAAGAGCTCGCAGGCGCTGAGCCTAAGCAACGTGGCGGGAGTTTTCTACATCCTGGTGGGCGGCCTGGGTCTGGCCATGCTGGTGGCCCTGGTCGAGTTTTGCTATAAGTCCCGCGCCGAGGCCAAGAAACTGAAGGTGGAATCGGCCGAACTGAATTTTAGCCCCGCTCCCAGCCCAACGCACAGTGTGCAGAACTTAGCGACTTATAGAGAGGGATACAACGTGTACGGCTCTGACGCAGTAAAGATATAGGGGTAGGACAGACAGTCTGCTTGCGGTCGCAGGGGTTCGGCCTGACCCTCGTCTGTCTATAGCTGCAGCAGACGTCCGCTAATGTTGTGACAGCTTCCCATCCTTCAGTTTACAAACTTTCCTTTACTTACGTTTGTTTACTTCTGAAAGAGATCCTTTCATTTCTGTCGCTTGTCGTTCCTTTGTTTGTTTTTCGTATGGCATTTGTTTCTGGAGTTGCCTTGACTAGAACATGTTGGGATTGCATTGGTTTGGTCTTCCTGGCTGCAGTTGCTGGTGTTTGCACTGTTGGCTTTCTGTTTCAGACACCTGCATTAAAACAAACGACACAAGATGACAAACGCATACACACAGACAAACCTGCCATAGTGCTTTAGGATCTCAAATTATTACCAAACGTCTTAGCATACAACCTTCAAACACTTTATAAAGGAATGCTGCTTGTATACGTCTTACTCAGAGATGCTTTAAAGATAAAGCTCTCGGCTGTTGACCAGCACTTCTCAACTGGTGGGTTTTGATGGACAAAAAGAAATGCTACATACAAAAAAATTATCTTCATAATATGTCAATCAGCTTTTATAAAAGCTCAAGGTGCAATTTTTTGTCATTTTAGTCATTTGCAACCAATAAAATGTTTAACCCTTGCATTATGTTAAAGTCCCCCTGTAGTCAATTATTTTATCCCTTAAAACTCATCTTTGATCACCAAAATGACATATTTAAAAAAATATTCAAGTGAAAAAAATGTCTTCATGCCCTAAAATAGCTTGAATGTAACTCTACACCCTTGCCTCATTTAATATACATGGCTCAATGAATATGCAAATTAGCCCCGCCCCCTTCCCTCACGCCAGCTCGCAGAGTCTACTGTTGCTATAGTGACGAGCACTTTGTTGTTTGTGGTGTGGATATTTAAGAAAAAAGCTTGCTTCGCTTCGTATATTCGCAACTGAACTGCTCATATTTTCTGATACTTAAATTGTGTTTTAAATTATGAATTGGTAAAACGCCTTTGCTAAACGGTCTGAATCCACTTGCATTTGTTTTTGGACTGCTCTCTCACTGAATCGCCTGAAGCGATTTCTCAGTAAAACAGACAGTATCGAGAGAACAAGCAGCCGTTTTCCTCTGTGAACATGCGCTAAATGGATATTTGACAATTTTGTTGCTTTTTGGAGTTGATTTAAAAGATGAAATCCTTCAGGCGCCTGTGCCTTCTCCGTACATGAAATAAATGCACATCCTTGAATGAGCGCGGATTTCCAGCGTTTTTACTTGAACTTATCAGGTAGGCTAATATCTATGGTTTGATCCATTCCAGAGGCGGCCAAAATCAGAATTTATAATGGACTGAATAAAGCTCTCTCAGAACTTGTTGTGCAAGGACACGCCGACTGATATATGCACACGAATCACGGTCACACGCTCAGAGCAAATATTGTTTTAGCTATGTTTTATAGTATTAAAATATTTCGAAGGACAAAAACATTAACTTTACTGGCTTTACTTCAAGTCAGCTGTCACTTTGGCGCGAGCCGCTATGCGCTCGTACACTTGGCACAGCCCTTGCGACGGTTCTGACATTCATTAATATGAAGTAATATAATTAGCTTTCTGCTTGACTACGTTATCAAACAGCTAATAATGTGTTGCTAATGTTACCACACCATTCCCGTTCTTCATCTCAGAGTCAGACAGCTGTCTTCTAACAATCAGTATCCTTAGAAACACTTTGAACAACTCAGAACGTCAGTGGAGAAAGGCATATAGTTCATCATAACATCGTAATGGACTATAGCTAAATTTACAAAGCTTCAGAGCAGTCATAGTTAATGATATGCTAAAGCCTGCCGGCACGTTGTTGTGATTGGTTACAAGGTAGTCTGTGACGTCACAAATACCCACGATTTCAAACCGCAGGTTTTAAATTTGGATTCAAACATAAAATACTCAGCAATGGTGCCGAATTATGAATTTGCACATGGTTTGTCTTAAAGCATATTAAAAACACCACATAGACGTATAAACAACATTAAAAAACTTAATTTTCACTACAGGGGGTCTTTAATAATTCTTAATGTGATTTTTATCATTGGATTCAATATAATAGCAAAAATCACACTATAAAAAAATCAGGTAAAAACAGTAAACCTTCAACATGTGAAACTTTTTAAAACTGTATTAAACTTTTTTTTTATTTCACAAAACTGTGCATTTTATAAACAGTATTATAGCCATTTTTTACCTTTTGTAAAACAGAAGTTTGAAAAGCACTTAATCTGTGTGCTTTCCTGATGCTTAAACAGCAGAAGCAAGATCACGTGTTAAATCAAAGACTTTTTATATATATAGAAAGACGTGCATTCCTATTATTATGAATGGGAGAAAATGCAACGGAATAAGTCCCGCGTTCAAGAGCCAAACGCCTCATAAAGTCATCGCGTCACTGCAGCTTCAGTCAGAAGCTCCGGTTTCCTATAGAAACAGTCAGACGCGCGCTTAGGTTTGATCCAGCCTGAAAAATACCGTTTTTTTGTCATGATTAGTGCATTTAGAAACAAAATTTATGAGACAGTTGTTGTCAGATTTCATTGGTTATTTCAAATATGAAATTTAATCGAACGGTTGGCGAACAGCTTTTGAGAATTTGATGTTTCCCCATTCAAAGTGATAGGAGCTGCACTTGAATGCCGAGAGGCGTTTCAAAGATGGCCGCCGAGTGAAATGACTTGTCTTAAAGGGACATTGGTTAAATTCCCATCGAAATGAACATGAATGAACTGATAAAAATGGATGCTATCAACGCAGTGTAAATTTCTTTGGATAGAAGTATCTGCTATGCATAAATGTAAAGTTGAGATACTGACAAAATACATCAAAACCTTTTTTTAACCATTAAAGCAGAGCTAAGTAACTTTTTTTACCTTCATAAATAGTTTTCTAAGTCCTTACGATGGTTAATTGACTTGTAGTGGTGTGTTTGAGTGCACTAACCCCCTCTGGCACGTCTACGCCAGAAAACAGCACTTGCAAGTTGAGCTGCACCGACCCGAGACAATCTCGCCTCATGTTCACGTTCACGCGAGAGTGACAATATGCTTTACGGTAATTCAAAAACAATGTATATATTATGACTTTATAAGACAATTTCGAAAATTACCCACCTCCATCGAGATTTCTTGTACTGTATTTGCAAAACTACTGCGCTGGTGAGCGTTGTAGTCGTGGTAGTCCAGAGCTGCGCTTGGAGTATTTACGACAGTGTGATTCACTGAAGGAACCTGTAGGGGGAGCTTCGCAAATCTTACTGAGTTCCGCTTTAAATGTAATACAAATTTCATACACCCCTTTTACAACACATCAGCTTTGCATGCAAGTTCATAATCCTAAAAGAGAAAAGTAACAAAATATCAAGAAAAAAAAATCACTAGGTAAACCAGTAACTAGTAACTGAACATAATATAAGGGTTAAAAATAATCAACTATTGTGTTAAGTCTCGAGGCAAAACCAGTTGAGATCTGCTGCTATAGACAGTAGCAATGTGTTATTTGGTACGAGTAGAGCATTATAGATCAAACAGCTGTTGGTTTAATGATGTTCGGTTGTGTTTCAGTTTCTTTTGTTGTTAGTGGCATCAGCAAACCAATCTATAATGCTGTACTGATACCGAATAACGTTTCATATGAGACTGACCTCGAAACCCCTGCTCATGAAACATTAGCAGTATGAACATATAAAGTGTTGACTGTTAAGGGACACTGTACAATTACAACCCTAGAATTAGCGTAAACACGAGCGAAGGGCTGCATGCTTGCGTTAGAAATGCAGATGTCTAGCCATGTTGTACATTTTGAGATGTTTTCTGTATTTGTTTGTGGCGGCCTTGAGCTTTTCTCCGTTCTGTCGCTGTGAATGTGGTCGAGTGATTCCGTTGTGATGTCACTGTGTCATTTGCATATTGTTTCCCCCTCCCAGAGAGTTTCACATATTCTGACTCCGCCTCTCGTCCCGCCCCCTTCTCTAGCTCACCTTCTCGGAAGCCATGAGAAACAAGGCCCGCTTGTCAATCACGGGCAGCCTGGGGGAAAATGGGCGTGTCCTGACGCCAGACTGCCCTAAGGCCGTGCGCTCTGGCCCCTCCTTCCGACACGGCCCCGCCCTCGCTGTGGTGTCCTCCGACCTCCCATAGAAACCAAAAACTCACCTTGTGCCTTAAACCATCTTACCCCTCTACCGAAGTTCAGATTCACGCAACCACAGGAGAGCCACGTCGTCGCCGGCTTGTGCTAACGAGGACTCGGATGTGACAGACCTGAAAAGAAACAACAATTCACACTCCTTCAGCCCTCGGGAAAGACGTCAACAATTGTAAACGAGTTGGGACGGCACAGATACGAACGTTTTGACATTGTCGCGCATCAAGGATCCATGATGCCTTATCCTGAAGGGGACAAACATCATCGCCGAAGAATCACGTAGAAGACCAGTAAACTGTAAATGTAAAGACATTAGCTGCGCTTCCGTGTTTAGCCGTCCGACATCAGCAAACCTGCATTAGACGTATTAACTCACTCGAACGGCATATTTACGACATGGTCCACGATCACTAGCTGTATTTACTAAACCGTATGTAGATATTCTCTCAGGAGCCACGAAGGGGGACATCTTTTATCATCTCGACGGGATTTCTTCAAGAAGCCACTGGGAGCCGCTTGCTTTTTTGGACTGAAATGTAAATAGACCAGTAGTAAAAGCTGAACACGATTCTTTTATAAAGCATCTTAGGTAATAATTCATTGCAATAATGACTATAGGGAGACCTGACTTGTAATTAAGAGATCTTTTATAAACACACAGTATTATATATACAGAAACGGATCTATATAATAGAGGGACATCTGAACTAAATCAGCTCAGCTCAGTGTGTGAGACCATGGCATCTGTTCTGTTAACAGTTGTTTTGATAACCGATGTAACTCAGTGTGTACGTGTCTTTTGTCCTTAATGAATGTCCACGCATTTCACATGTCGCACAAACACACGAGTGTATGTGAACGCCGCACCGCATCGCACACACCGGGATCGACTCCTGATTCTCACCTTTGGTGTTTGGTTTTGTTTTTGCGTTCTTTTGTTTTTCTCTTTGTACCCACCAATTCAAATAAAACTGGAACATTTATACAATAAATAAACATCTTTTTCCTTTTCGCTCCTTAAAGGTGCCCTAGAATCAAAAATTGAATTTACCTCGGCATAGTTGAATAGCAAGAGTTCAGTACATGGAAATGACATACAGTGAGTCTCAAACTCCATTGTTTCCTCCTTCTTATATAAATTTCATTTGTTTAAATGACCTCCGAAGAACAGGCGAATCTCAACATAACACCGAATGTTACGTAACAGTTGGGATCATTAATATGTACGCCCCCAATTTTGCAATATTTACTGTTTCGTTAGCATGTTGCTAATGTACTGTTAAATGTGGTTAAAGTTACCATCGTTTCTTACTGTATTCACGGAGACTAGACTGTCATTATTTTCATTTTTTAAACACTTGCAGTCTGTATAATGCATAAACACAACTTCTCCACAAAATCTCTCCAACAGTGTGTAATATTAGCTTTAGCCACGGAGCACTATCAAACTCACTCAGAATCAAATGTAAACATCCAAATAAATACCATACTTACGCGATTAGACATGCTGCATGACGAACACTTTGTAAAGATCCATTTTGAGGGTTATATTAGCTGTGTGAACTTTGTTTATGCTGTTAAAGGCAAGCGGGAGCTCCGGGAGTGGAGAGCAGGATAATTTAAAGGGGCCGCAGCCTGAATCGGCGCATATTTAATGATGCCCCAAAATAGGCAGTTAAAAAATGTATTTAAAAAAATCTATGGGGTATTTTGAGCTGAAAATTAACAGACACATAGGGGCACCTTAGACTTATATTACATCTTTTGAAAACACGTTCTACGGCACCTTTAAATAAGCAAATGTGAATACAACATGACCCTGTAGTTCTTATCTATAACAAGGTCTTTACAGTTAGGCTTTATTAGGCTGCTGTCACTTTAAGACCTGACGCACAGACCCATTACACTGTTACACATGTGTTTTCTTTCTCAACTGTTTTCGTTCACTTAAAACATAACTGACTGTGATTATGTGAATATTTGCCAAGACCAGCATTTTGACATTATTTTGTGTATATTTGACTTTTTAAAGAGTTAGTTCAAAATTCTCTCATTAATTTCAAAACACTGCTTCATGAAGCTTCATGTTTTGAATCAGTGGTTCGGAGTGTGTATCAAACACAAACCAAAGTCACGTGATTTCAGTAAACAAGGCTTTGTTAGGTCATAAGTGTTTCGAAAACGTTTCAATAGTTCACGTGACTTTGGCAGTTTGATACGCGCTCCGAACCACTGTTTCAGAACAAAAGATTCGTAAAGCTTTGAAGCTTCATGAAGCAGTGTTTTGTAATCGCCCATCACTAGATATTGTTGAATAAAGTCATTATTTTGTTTTTTTGGCACACAAAAACTATTCTTTTTGCTTCGTAACATTAAGGTTGAACCACTGTAGTCACATGAACTGTTTTAAATATGTCTTTAGTATCTTTCTGGGCATTTGAAAGTGTTAATTATCTTGCTGTCAATGGAGACCTCACTGAGCCATCGGATTTCATCAACAATATCTTAATTTGTGTTCCGAAGATGAACGAAGGTCTTAAAGGTGTGGAACGACATGAGGGTGAGTAATTAATGACAGAATTAAATTTTTGGGTGAACTAACCCTTTAAGTGCAATAAGCAGTGAAAAATTATTTAATTCAGTACTGAGGGGTGGCTTTATGTGTGTTAATGCAAAAACACGCAATTCTACGCCGAAATTCAAGCCCTGAAACACCAACAATATTCAACCGGAACAAAAGTGAGTGAGGGGAGACGAGTTTATGTGTCAACAACTCGTTGTCGGAGATGAGAGAGAAAGAGCAGCTGGTATTGTGTGTCTATTCTGCGGAAAGTTAGTATTGGAAGTATTTCAGATATTTCAGTGTCGATATGCATCGGAAAAAAATTTTTTTTGACAACACTACATTGCACTTAATTTATTATTTCAGATGCTTTTTTTAAAAAGACTAAAATTTAAAAATGTAGATATTATATAGAAAATTCAACCCCTATATATTAGATGAGTAAATGATAAGAATTTTGGTGAACTGTCTCTTTAAGGCTAGTTCACACTACTGAAACAAGTTACTTACAGTCACAGTAACATTATCAGTAAATGTATGTGTGAAATGTGTTCTGTTAAAATTAGTCATGAACCAAAATTTTGGCAATCAAAAATATTTGGCTGCAAAAAAAATCAAATAAAATGAATACATCACTAAAATGTGCATCACTAGTTAAAAATAAATACTTTCTTCTAAACCAGATTAATATGCTGAGTCAGTAAACTAGGTCACACTTTAGTTTAGGGTCCAATTCTCACTATTAACTACAACTTTTGCCTCAATAAACTCCTAATTACTGCTTTATTAATAGTTTGTAAGGCAGTTGTTACATTTAGGTATTGGGTAGGATTATGGGATGTAGAATATGGTCATGCAGAATAAGGCATTAATATGTGCTAATAAACAGCCAATATCCTAGTAATATGCATACTAATAAACAACTAGTTAATAGTGAGAATTGGACCCTAAACTAAAGTGTTACCATAAACGATTTTCAAGTTGGCTTCCCCAAAACGTAGAAAACGCTATGCTTTCAAAACATTGAAGTGTTTGTTTATGCATCTCAGCCCGCCTCATTGACTCATTAGCTGTTCTCCAAAACACACAGAACATCTTAAACTGGTATAACCAGCTGGTTTGTTGCTGGTCCAAGATGTTCTAGAAACTTGGACCAGCTAATGACCAGCTGGAAACCATCTACCATGTTCCAGAACAGTGACTTGCTCTCCCTCATGTCGATCCAAACCTGTATTGACTTTCTTTGTTCTGTAAAGCATGAAAGAAGATGAGTAAATTATGAGAAATTTGGGTAAACTGGTTCCTTTAAGGTAAGCTCACACTACCAAGAACTTTACTAGTAATTTTAGCAATAAATGTATGCGTGAATTTAGCTACTTTCTCCTTAATTTCTCTGCAAGATTAATATGCAGAGTCAGCAAAAACTAAACCATTTGCAGGTTGGTTTCCCAAAATGTAGAAACTGAGGTGCTTTCATTCATGTGTTTCTTTATGCATCTCAACCAGCCTGACACATCAGCATTGACTCAATAGCTGGTCATTAACTAGTTTACCAGACATCATTCTCCAAAAACACAGTGTATAACCTAATGACCAAACTAGAAAACCATTTTTCCCAGAAAGGAGACCAGCTGCAACATCAAAAATGATCTTCAGAGGATCACAGAGCAACTCAAGAACCCTGGATCATAAAAAGAAGAGCGAAGAACCAGGAGAAATGACCCTGTAGACGGCTGAGGTATAATCCAGACTTTATAAAACACAATAGATGGTATTAAAGAAAGACAGAGAAATCTGACGGCCAGATCTCGCTCATTCTCACTTACAGACAGACACATCTGAGGCTTCCTTTCATCGGGGGGAAATCCGGTTTGCTCTGGAGATTTCCATTACTTCCCACATCATCAAACACTCCTTCTCCCAGACTGCTCGCTTCCAATCCCATGGGCTCTTAACACAAACACGTTTGTTAGAAATACAGACATTTGTGAGCTTCACATACTAGAAATGAGAGCTTAATAATACTGATATAAGAGCAGAATATTCTTTCTTCCCATAAATATTTCTCTGAGAAACACTTCCTGACTTCTAAATGATTCTATCATGTGTTTTTTTCCCATGTTTAAGTTTCTTTTGTGTGTAATGTTGCTGTTTGAGCAACTTCTCTAGTCTTGAGGTTTCTTCTGTCACAATATTCTTCATTTAAATAATTCATACGCAGAAAAAAAGGGGCGGGGCCTGGTTGAGTTTGTTAGTAGTGTGTTATGGTAAGGGGCGGGACATTTCCCAAATGCTCGAAACACTTGACCAATCACAACACACTGCTCCAGCCGACCAATCAGAGCACATTGTGCTTTTCAGAAGGAGGGGCTTCATAGAGACAGGAACTAAACAGAGCGTTACTGACAGACTGGGAACAGAGGAGCTGCAACAATGGAGAATATGAGGAAAATAACAAACATTCAAGCAGGAAAACCTGCTCTAGTAGAGCCCGAAAACAACATCAAGACTTACACAGAACGTTTCTCAAAGAATTGGACTGAACACATTATTCAAAGAAAACGAAAATTCCCTGAAAACGTCCTCCCCGGAGCATTTATTGAAATTAAACTACAAAAACAACTAGTTTAGAACATTCACAACTTCCTGTTTCGACAGGAAAAAGAAAACTGAGTTTATCAGACCATTTAAATTCTTTAAATTCTATTTATTTTTGTGCTTTGCCACATCTGGAACATACATTTAAAACACACACACACACCATTTACGTATATTGCACGTACAGTACAATAAAACACACCTTTCTGAGTCCATCAACACTAACAGCACCAGCTCACAAAAACTAAACATCCATAAAACCCTTTGTCTTTAAATTACACAACCTTCGTCTGAGCAAGAAAACATGTTCACCAGAGATCCAACGGAGGAAAGCGGCTTTAAAGACAATAAAACATGGCACCAAACAGCTTTTCCACTTCATTAGAAATGCAGAGAGAAGCTGAACTGAACCGTGCGGCCTGTTTCACACACCTGCGTCTGCTGAGAGCAGCTACACACAAATAAAGTGATATCTAGGAGCGTTTCCGTTAATAATAGCCACACATTAATAAATCAAGAGTGAATTATTAAGAACTATTAGAAATGTAACCGTCTTGAATTTAACATAAAGAAAAAACATTTACAGCCAAATGGTCATTTACACAGAACCTGATGTGGAGATACACACAGTTCGCCCAAAATGAAAATTCATCATTTACTCGCATGAAATATCTTCTTTTGTGATTCACAGAAGAAAGTCATGAAGGTTTGGAGACAGAATGTTGATTTTTGTATGAACTATCTCTTTAAATCATGTGGATTCAGTCAAATTTACAGTATAGAAAGTGTTTTTTGTATTTCACTGCATGTGGACATATTTTTTCCAAAAAGAGTGAACTTTTACATGTTGCTTCATTATGCATTTTATTCATTATCTGCATGTTTTGAAGCATCAATTTCCCTTTTCTCCCTCTTTTTTTTTGGGGGGGGGGGCATATGCAATGAAAGACAATCACTTTTTAGAAAGTAAACTAGTCACGCTGATAAAAAGGTTCACAGATCATTTTCACTATATTTTCTGCTGATGTTCAGTGTAAAATTAAAAACAAAACACTCTGCTTTTATGTGTGATGTGTGAAACAGGCCTAAGACACACTTGGATGAAAAAAATAAACGATCACGAAACTATTAAAAACAAATTAGAAAAGCATATACCTTCAATGCAATGCAAGTCGATTGTATATGACGCATAAACGTAAATGTAACATCCGACAGGAATTACACGACCACAGAAACAGGCAGCTGCAACAGCTGAAGTTCAGGGATCATCGAGGCCTGAAAACAACCACCGTAAGAGAACAAACAAACACACAAACTCAAACACTACATTCACGAATCAGGCCATTATGAGCGAATCTCTCGAAACCTGTGAAGAATATGTTTTACCTCACAATCAAAAGAAAAAATAAGAAAAGATATGGGCCTAAAAGCCAGTTCACACCAAGAACAATAACTATATTAGCTTTACACCAGTGGACGATATTGTTTTGTTTATTCTAAAAGCGCGCGCTGCAGTTTTGTTGTCTGCCGCTAAAAAGCAGGATGGATTCTGATTGGCTGTCAATGTTTTTATTGTTCTGAAAGTGATTCCAACGATATTGTTTCTCTGTGCCGTTATCGTTATAGTTGTGGTGTGGATTCTGCTATAGTTTTATATTTAGAATGATTTTTAGATTTTTATCATTGCAGCGCCACCTACTGGTCCAGAGATATGAAAAATGGCTATTTCTGCTTATAACTTCTGAACGGTTTGCCCCAAAATCATAAAAGTACTCTCATTAGATTTGGGGTGGAATTCCAAGTTAAATGCTATCAAATTTGGCCATTTTTTTGGACGTTGGCCATTTTTTGCATATTTATTTGCATATCATTACAAAACTCAGTATCGTGCCGATGCTCTGAAGGTAAAATTAAATATTCACATGCTTATGATATTGGTAAGGTTGACTTATTTTCACAGGATATCCTTAGATTCCTGAGTCCAACGATACCAAACATGCTAGGTTTTGCCTTATGGTTTGTGCAACGTTGTGATTTAGCGTTTAAACAACTTTTGTGAATATCTTCGAAACTGTCCGATTGAGACGAAACCACCATACAAAAATCTGAAACATAGGTTGTTGACTAAACGTTAATGGCCAAATGTAAAAATTTTGAGTGGCAAAAAAAGTGGACATGGGTAATTTTTATGTTCTCATAAAATTAAATATAAATGTCTAAGATTTTTATCATTATCGTCCTTGGTGTGAATGGGTCTTAAAATAGTCTTCCTTTTTTTTTTTTGATGAAAAACAAATCTTATTTTTTTTCTCTTGACCTATAAGATTTTTCTTTGACTGTTCACATTCATGTTTGTGAGTAAATAAGCGAAACTCACTCTGAGCACCGATAGTTTTGCGAACATTATGCAAGATCTGAAGTGAAATCGCTTTGACATCAAGACCAGAGAAAACCTGATTGTTTCAAAATAAAAGCGTGGCTTCACGTCTCTGAGCATACAAACATATAAATCATTTATAGAAACAATTTGGACAGTACCATACATTCACATTTACAATGATTCCACATAAATCCATCCTGTAGTGTGAACACATAAGAGCCCTTATACAATCCAACTCTTTTTTTAAGCTCTCTGTTTTACTCTGTACATTAAACACAGTATGGTAACAAAGTACATATCATCTGGTAAAAAGTTAATCAGGAGTATCTGTATTTTTTTTTTTCTTCAATATGTGAAAAGTGCATTCAGATACTTCTGCATAAATTTTTACAAGATAATCAATACACAATACTCAAGCATAAAACCATCTCACGAGTTGTTTTGCATGAGCAGAAGGCAATTTTGTGGGCTGACCTGATCTATACAGTCAGAAACATGTCATATAATTTAAATCCCGTTTACCATAGATATCCATTCATTTCTGTAGGGAAAAATTAGATAAATATACGGTGTTGATTTTTGCACTTCAAATAAAGTAAAAAATTCAGAACAGTTTTTTCTGCCAACTGTATAAAAGAAACTGAAAGACAATATTTTAAAATTAATTATAAATTATTATAGTATTTAGTATATTGAGTTAGCTTTTATATGTTCAGTTTTCATTTTAGTTTGCTTTGGTGATTATGCTTTTGTCTTTTTTTATTATTTTTGTTTTAAATATGTCTATATGGCTTATTTTTATTTCAGTTTTAGTAATTTTAGTACTCGGTCCAATTTTATTTCACTTAATCCTATTTTATTTTTATGTCAATTAATGATAACGATTTGTGATGGTTTTACAAACTAAAGAATAAAAGACGCATATAGAATCGCAGCTTTTTTCTATTTTATTTGTGAAATGAGGTACGGTATGTAAAATGGACTGCTGCACATGTTCAGAAGTGAGTCCTCTTTACCATCTTGTTTATGAACTGCTTGCATTCATTGCTTGAATAATTTTCAGCTAATTTTTTCAAATGTTTGGCAAAAAGTTCAAAAACAACAAATGTTTTAATTTTTTCCCCACAGGAATGAATGGGTAACTATGGAAACAATGATTTTTCGCCTACCCAACTGTATCTATGGCGTTTCACGAGTGCAGCGCCATCTGTTGTCCATCTTTATGAAGCTGCAGTCTCTCTTTCTCCACCTGCAGGCGCTCTTTCTCAATCTGCAGTCTGCCCGACTCGAACTTGAAGAACTGCAGTCTCTCTTTCTCCAGCAGGAGGCGCTCTTTCTCTAACTTCAGCTTCTCTGCCTCCAAATCCACTGCCATTGGCCAAGCCAGCTTCCTGTCCTTCTCTCCGTCCAATGAGGATGACGAGGGGGCAGAGGATGATGTTGTGGGCGTGGCTACAGAGGTCGAGGGGGCGGGGCTCTGTTGGAGCGGCGTGTTTTGTTGCAAGACCAGTCGCAATCGTTCTCGCTCCACCTGCAGACGTTCCTTCTCCAGCTGCAACCTCTCTCTCTCCACCTCCCCTTGCCGCAACCTTTCTTTCTCCACCAGGAGGCGCTCTTTCTCCACCTGTAGTCGTTCGGACTCCACCTGCAAGCGGTGTTTCTCCAGGTCCAGTCTCTGCCTCTCCAGCGCCACCAGCAGACTTGTGTTCTCCCCTCCGGCTAATCCCAATCCAGCTACGCCCATCCCAGTAATGCCACCAACTCCGAGCCCCAGGTCTCGGCCTGCAGCTGTGGGCTTCGTGGAGCTCAGCACGCCGAATTCATCGATGTGACCGAAGACCTCAGGAACTCGCCCCTCACGGTCCATTTCAGGGAGGATGGAGGGAAAACAGTCATCATCGTCCTCCTCACCCTCCCCACCTTCTCCAACCTCTGCTTCCAACTAAGGAAATGGAAAATTACAAATAGAAACAAAGTCAGCAGTAATTACGAGGTGATTTTAGAGAAAAAAAAAAGTTTAAAGTGTAACTTTTAGCCAGTCAGTATTTTAATTAGGGCCAAGAACCGAAGGTGCGTTGGCACCTATTGTAATCGTTAGTGTTCGTATTATTCTTCTTCCTTATTCTTCCGCTCGAGTCTATAGCAGCGCATAGAACCGTACGGTAAAAAGTTGTGAAAATTGGCACACTGATAGAGGTCAGTCGCAACATTAACCACACTGATTTTGGTGTCTATAACTCAATCCCTCTAGCGCCACCAACTGTCCAAATTTGCACTCACATTTATGCTAATAACTTATGAACCGTATGGACTAATAACAAATTTTTTTTTTCCTTGATTTTCAGAAAAACCATTGCTCCAATTTTCAAAAAAATTTAACCAGATCATCTTCGGACCATGTCGACAAAAAGTTATGGAATTCAAGTCGATTCATCAAACCATTCTCAAATAACGCATGAATGAATTTAACACAGCATTTGCGAAAACAGACGCTGTATCTCAGAAACCCTTTATCGTATTTAGACCAAACTTGGTACATGTCATCATAAGCATGACCTGAGGCTACATTCTGCATCTTTGTGCAGCGCCACCTACTGGTCCGGAGATACAAAAAATGGCTATTTTTCCTTATAACTTCTGAAGTGGTCTTGTTAGATTTGGGGCAGAATGCCAAGTTAAATAATATCAAATTCTCCCATATCAGCCATGCCCAATTGGCCATTTTGAATTTTGTAGTAAAATGCTGTATTTTATGAACACATTTGCATATCATTACAAAACTCAGTATGGGTCAACAGCACGATGCTCTGAAAGTAAAATTAAATTCACATGCTTATAATATTGGTAAGGTTGACTTTTTTTTCACGGAATATCCTTAGATTCCAATGATATCAAACATATGCTAGGTTTCGCCTTATGGTTTGTGCAACGTCAAGTCAAGTCATCTTCATTTATATAGCGTTTTTCACAATACACATTGTCTCAAAGCAGTTTCACAGTGACAAAATTTTTCACAGAGGAAAAAATTTTATCGAGCTAAAGTTGGTTTTTGATTGAATCACTTCCATTGTAAAATTTGTTAATTATTACTTTAGGGTCCACTAAAATGACACCTTTCCTACTGAAAAACCGAATACCTTTAATGCAATCTTGCCGTTCATTTACATGTTTAGTCTATAGGTTTGCATGTTTGAGTGTGTATGTGCGCAGAAGCTTGGTCTTTAAAAAAAAAAAAGAAGAAAAAAAAATGATATTTTCCAAATTACTTGTCTAGTCCGCATAATACAGGAAAAGTGCAACATTGTGATTTAGCGTTTAAACAACTTTTGTGAATATTTTCGAAACTGTTAGTCCGACTGAGACGAAACCACCGTACGAAAATCTGAAACATAGGTTGTTGACTAAACGTTAATGGCCAAATGTAAAAATTTTGATAGTAAGTGGCAAAAAAATGCCATCAAAGTTGGACGTGGGTCATTTTTATGTTCTCATAAATATAAATGTCTATAATTCCTAAACGAAATGAGATATTTTCACCAAATTTGACAAGATTATGTATGAGGACACACAAAAAAAAGCATTGAACAAAATATGAAATTGGCTCTAACCACAGTATCATTGGTCTGATTGACTTCAAAACTGACATGCAGTATCTTTGTCTCAGTTAGTCCATTATGACATTGGTGTACCTTGAAAAACATGGCCATCATTTTAACCCTTGTGCTGTGTTGAAAATCCAATCACACTCATGGTGTTCCCGGTCAAAAATGACCAGCCTGCAAAAAATTGCTTATAAATCTCTCGTTATGCTACCTTATCACCAAATATTGGATTCAATCTTTTTGTGTTCGATCGTAGGCCTTATTTATCTGAGCTCATGTACCTCAGTTTTTGAGTGAAAAAAGTGTTTTTTGTGGATAATTTTGTCAATTTTGCTTGAAATATGAAAAAATGCGCTGTTTATCACACTAGTGTGCTTTAATGTTTAAGCATTGTTTTGAAATGTTTTTATTTTGTTTTTATTTATTACAAAATGGCACAAAATCACACTTGTTGTGTTCCCGGTCAAAAAATGACCGCCCTGCAGAAAAATCGCTATTTTATTACCAAAAATTGGATGCAATCTTTTTGTCAACTTGTTTTCTTTAAATTAGGACAGGTTTTGTATTGATTTTTGAAACTGTTTGATCATAGGCCTCACTGATCTGAGCCTCACTGATTTGAGGATAGAGTTCTGTTCTGTGCGAAAGAAAGCCTGTAATACTCAAAATAGTTTGTTTGTGTACATCAACATGTGTGTATGTGCAAGGATGCATGAGTATGCATGTATCCACACATGCAGAGGTCCGAGGCCTTTATTTTTGCTCGTTCACATGTCTCTGTGTGAACATGAACATGATGAACATGCTCCTGAACACTAATTGTTTCTCTGATTTTCAACTCCCCCATTCATTTTCAATGGGCGGTCATTTTTGACCAATATAAGCTCAGACCCAGTTATTTTTGTGTGATTCAAGTGTGATTTTATACCTTTTTGTAATAAATAAAAACCAAAATAAAAACATTTCAAAACACATTTCCTGCTTAAACATTAAAGCACACTAGTGTGATAAACAATGCAAATTATTTTCATATTTTTTGTAAAATTATCCACAAAAAAATACTTTTTTCATTCAAAATCTGAGAAGCCTACAACAGATAAATGAGGCCTACGATTAATCAAATGCAAAAAGAAATAATTTTTTTTTTTTTTTTTTTTTAAACAGTCCTAAATGAAAGAAAACGAGCTGACAAAAAAGATTGAATCCAATATTTGGGGATAATGTAGCATAATAAAGAGATTTATAAGCAAATCCCCAAAAAAAGAACAAAAATTTTTTTTTTTTTTTGAGAAGTAGCTATACCATGTGTGAACAAAGTCACAAAGTTTCAGTCCAATGCAATAACAGTAACTAGTATTTTTGGGAAAAAGAAAATATTCTCCAGGTCAAAATGACCCGAACACCACATGAGGGTTAATTAAAAGATCCAAAGCTGCAATGGTTTTGCATATTGCTATGTTTTACGAAGGCATTGGCATATAGTTACAAAACTCAGTGTGTGTCTTTGGCACTATGCCCTGAAGGTACTCAAAACGTTTCAGGGCAAAATTTTATTATAAGCAATTATATATCTCATTACAACTCAATGTATTTATGGCTCTTCAACCTTTTTGCTTAAAATGATCTTCAAAAGTCTTTATTTACTCATTTTGCTGTTGGTCTGTTGCTAGCTTTCTTGGCTTCTGTTGTGCTTGGCCTCTTAATTGCTACTTGCAGCTAAATTTTAAAGCAATACTATGTAACTTCTGGCCCTCTAGTGGTTGAAGCATAAAACCATAGTGGTTTAGGGTACGGCATAAACACGGTGCAAGATGGTTTTGTGATGTATTTGCTCATTAATTAAATTTTGAGTTGCATAGTGTAGCTTTGAGTGGTATTTTCAGGGCATTTTAGCAAAGATAATGTTGCCAGAAAATCCAAGGCATAATCCTCAGATGACGGCGGTCAAAAGTTGTCAATGATTAATCATGTTGTTTTAATGTTTTTTAAAAGAAGTCTCATTCTTTCCTTCAGAAATCATACTAATATGTTCAAAAAAACATCTCCTATTATTATGTGGAAACAATGATACGTTTAATTTCAGGATTCTTTGATGAAAAGAAAGTTCAAAAGAACAGCATTTATTTGAAATAAGAACGTCTTTACTGTTACTTTTGATTAATTTAATGCATCCTTGCTAAATAAAATTAGTAATTTCTTAAAATAGAAAAGTCTTAACCCCAAACATTTGAACAACAGTTTATCAAACTTCTTCAACAAACAGCTTGATGGTGTGACGATTACTTGAACCAAAATAGAGGACAATCTGATGAATGTAGAGGGATGAATTTGAAAAAGTATGTAAATACATACTCTGTAGCTGCTGGCCTCATCGTCCTCCATTTTGACCCCAGGCGTGTGTGTGCTGGGCTCCCCGAGGTCCGTCAGGTCCTGCCAGTCGCATGACGAGTCTTTAGAAAACCCACTGAGGTCCAGTGACTGGTCACCACCACCCAGAGACGCTTCATTATCTGGAGAAGAAGATTCAAACTCCTGCTTCAATCCAGACGCCAACTCAGCCTGAAGCTGCTTTCGTTTCATGAGGGCACGCCAGTCCAGGTAGCGTCGCTTGACCTCGGCCGCCGTACGCAGCTCACCCTCGCCCAGCGCGTTGACGCTGTCCGCGACCTCTTCCCACGCTCGCCGCTTCAGCTCGTTGATGGCCATGTTCTGCTGCCGGGAGAACAGAATCTCACGTCGCTTGTGGATCTCGCGGATGAGAGTCTGAGTTTCTTTCACGCTGTAGTTACTCTTCCTCTTCCTCTTCAGGTGCTTCATCTGCAGGAAGTCCATGCTGGAAGTGACTGGCTACTGAGAAATGATTGGACACTGAAAAATTTCTGTCACTCCAGACAAATTTTCAAGTTCATGTTGACACACATTTAGTGCAGGTGTCTAACACAGATCTCCTGCAACAAACACACACACAAAGATTTACTTACACGCAATAAATAAATGTTCAGTAATGTCTGAAATAGACATGTGCCGATATTCAGTAATACGATATATCACAATGCACGATAATGTTACCGTGGGCACTTCAAAATATGCTGAATGAAAGCAGAGGGCGCTGATGAAAAAGCAGAAATGCAGCGGTTACCCCGGAAACCCCCGGAAACATTGCAGCTGCGCTACTACAGTATTTAAAATGCTTCAAACAGCCATTCAGTTTTTTGTAATCTCAATGTTATTCATCACAGCACCAAATATTTAATACTTTAAGACTATTTATTTTTTAAACCTAAACATTTTTATATTTTAATCTGGACTACAACAATGATTGAAAATGTTATGATTATTTGTTATTGTTCAGTAACACAGACATAAAGGCTTCATTAGTCAGCATGTTAATTCATTATTACCAAACTGACAATGAAAATACTTATAAAGCATTTATTAATCTTAGTTAATGTTTAATAACATTACTAAATCATGGGCTGTAATTATTATTTAATTGACCTGAGCTAAAACTAACAAAGATCACTTGTATTTTTTAATGTAAAAAAAAATAATAATAATAATAATACCATCTGTAACAAATGTAGCTATTGCTAATTCTTAATCTTAGTTAATGCATATATTATAATACATTATTATTACAATATTTTGCACTCTCATCTCTTTGAAACATTTTACTTTATAATTTTTTTTTATATTTTTTGTATATTGAGTTCTTAAACCTGTTATACTATGACAACACTGTTTTTGCAACTTATTTCTATACCGTGATAAAAGCCTCAGCAATTAATCGCAACATGAAAATCTGATACGTCACATGCCTAGTCTGAAAGAATCTTTCTCTGTGATGTTAAACTGTAATTTATTCCTGTGATCAAAGCTGAATTTTCAGCATCATTACTCCAGTCTTCAGTGTCACATGATCCTTCAGATTTGCAGCTCAAGAAACATTTATGATTATTATCAATGTTGAAAACAGTATTTTTGTGGACTTTTTTTTTCCATGTTTCTTTGACGAATAGAAAGTTCAAACAAACAATTTAAATATGATCAATTTAATGCGTTGCTTAATAAAATAATTACGTTAATGAAATTTAAAAAAAAAAAAACAGATCTTACTGACCACAAACTTTTGAACAGTAGTGTACAGTATATCCTGTTCAAATAAAGATTGAAGAAGATTATATAATCATTATATCATAATGTAATAACACAAACAAACACATATACATATATCATTGCACATATATCATTGCATTATTTTAAATAACAAGAAGTTTCATGTAAACACCATGATAATTGAATATGGTAGCCATGCAGTACCTTGATATTACCATAGTACAACTACAATACTTTTTCTAAGGGGATAACTGTAGTAACTATGGTGTTTCTGGTGGAAAATAGGGTATATTTATACATTTACTGTATGATTATCAGTATGACATCATGCAAATAAAACATTTTAATGAATATCAAACATAAACAAATCAGTACGGCGGTTGTTTTTGCTGTTCAATTACAACAATCTCGGCAGAAAAGGCTTCTATAGGCACATATATGTCGTTTTGCACACATGTGGCTCTTTATATAAAATAAACATGATAACACACACTACACAATACAGTCACGGTTATTTGATTATTTATTCAAACACTCACCGGTGGAGAAAAGCATCATCCACTCCATCCACACGCGTCTCGCTCCGCCTCCACAGCGTTTCCGAACTGAGCCGAACACTTCCGACAACGCGCGAATCCCCTGCGCCATTGGTCGGCGAGCGTCACCGCCCCTTTCTATGAGCCAATCAAGTGAGGCGCTCACTGTTCAGCCCAACTCACATTATATTCTTCCGGATTCCTGTGCGTGTGATACAAAAAGATACAGCCGCAAATATTGATAATATAATAATAATGACTACATATTATTAATATTAAAACGCACTTTTACCATTTATTTACAGCTATCAATTATGTGTCTTTCTAGTACTTAGTACTAGTAACTTAGTTGTTGTGGGTGTCAGGAATGGACGGGGTCCGGTGGGCGTTCCGCTGCGGTTCGTGGGTACCGACCCGTTCCGAGTGGACCCTGGCGGCCCGGTGCATCCAGCCGGAGGAGAAAGACCGAATCGGGCAGTTCGTGTTCAACAAAGATGCGAAATCTGCCATGGTGGGTACAACAGACATACTTTTACAATTAACATCAATGCTATATTATTAAATATTAAAATAATAACACATGTTATATTAATATATAGTCTTTGTTTTGCATTTCATTTTATGCTAATATTAGTTTTTGTCAGTTTTTGTCAAATAAGCTCACTGAAATTGACTGATAGATAGATAGATAGATAGATAGATAGATAGATAGATAGATAGATAGATAGATAGATAGATAGATAGATAGATAGATAGATAGATAGATAGATATGGTTCTGTCAAATCAATTAAACTACGATTAAAGTTGCAATATGTAAGATATTTGCTGTAACATATAGGCCAGTGTTATATATTTTGTTCACTTGAATACTTACAATATTCCAAATGTTTCCAACTATTTGTAAATCGTGAGAAAATTGCAGTTTTAACCAAGGCTCCGGGACGTGTGAGGAGTCGCCTGTCAATGGCGTCATACCCGCGTTACCCTCGGTTTCCGGTTTTATTTTGTAGAAACCATGGAAACACTGAAGACGCTTTAATATTTACATGTTTTAATAGACAAGGGTTTGGTTACGTTTATAGACAGAAAACTAATTGTTGTTATATAGTTCAACACATTTAGTCTTATTGTTTAAATCTAATTTTCTTGATGTTTTGCGAGTCTCATGCTTTACCATGCCTCAGAGAAAAACACTATTTTGTGAAGTAGCTAACATAGCATAATCAGATGCAGCTTTATTTTTAGTAACAGTAATACAGCATTTTCTCCATTATACAATACGTTAAAATTAATCGCATGGCATTTATCAACACAAGCCATCCAGCATTTAATATGATATTGTAAAATGGATCTATCTTACTGCAGTGTGTAACAGTGTCTCACAGCAGCCGCCGAGCGAACGCACAGAGTAACGTTATAACATCATTTTCAACACTCTCAAATGTATCTAATATGATAAACAGAGCTGCGTTACCTCATACTCATGAATGGAAAAGTGGATAAAATACTTAAATATACACGTGACGTGTATATATACACACACCGATCAGGCATAACTTCATGACCACCTTCCTAATATTGTGTTGGACCCCTTTTGCTGCCAAATCAGCCCTGACCCGTCGAGGCATGGACTCCTCTAGACCCCTGAAGGTGTGCTGTGGTATCTGCACCAAGATGTTAGCAGCAGATCCTTTAAGTCCTGTAAGTTGTGAGGTGGATCCTCCATGGATCGGACTTGTTTGTTCAGCACATCCCACAGATGCTCGATTGGATTGAGATCTGGGGAATTTGGAGGCCAAGTCAACACCTCAAACTCGTTGTTGTGCTCCTCAAACCATTCCTGAATCATTTTTGCTTTGTGGCAGGAGCATTATCCTGCTGAAAGAGGACACAGACACCAGGGAATACCGTTTCCATGAAAGGGTGTACATGGTATCTTACAGAATAAACGAAACAACTAAAACTTATTTCATTTTGTGTGTGTGTGTGTGTGTGTGTGTGTGTGTGTGTGTGTGTGTGTGTGTGTGTGTGTTTCCACCAGGCTGGACGTCTACTGATCAGAAAGCTGGTCTGTGAGAAGATGGGTTTTGCATGGGACGGGTTTCGACTGGAAAGAACAGCGCGGGGGAAACCGTACCTGCCACGGCCCTCGTCCGGCCCCAGCATCACCCACTGGAACTTCAACCTGTCCCATCAGGGAGATTACGCTGTGCTGGCAGCAGAACCGGGACGCCAGGTGGGCGTAGACGTGATGAAGACCAGCAGACCCGGTAAATTCTGATCACGTACAACACCGCATTTCTGTATGAAATACTTATCAGAGTCTGCTTTCAATTAAAAAGGGCATATACAGCTGACATGTATTCATTTAGCGATAAGGACCAGCTCACTCAACATCATCCTTTACTAAGTCACCTGAACATTTACAATCCAATACAAGAGGCACTGCAGTTCCATCAGTGGCCACCAGGTGTCGCTCTATACCTGTGCTCTGAGGAGAGCAGACTGGGAGAGTAGGATGTTGGTAAACGTTTTTTTTGGCTCTACTGTAACAAGTAAATCTGCATTAGCTCATAGGAATCTTGTTTCTATGCAGAACATGATTATTAAATTACAGATTTTTCTTGCTCTTTTGAAAGAAAAAGTTTGATTTGTCTCAGACTTTTGAAATAATACAAATGTTTTATGTACTATGTGATAAACTACAACATCCTCAACTCCCTAATTTTCTGAACTATATTGCAAAATATGCATTTGCATATCAACACCCATTCAGTATTAAGCAGCTACGCCAGTAGGTTCAATCATAAAAGAGGTCAATTATATTTTAAAGGAAGCAAAAACAGTCTGTTTAAATGTAAAGGTCAGAGAAAGTGATCGTGAAAAATTATTTTTGGTGCAGAAATCTTCACTAATGTAGAATTCCCAGGTGAAAAGGTGAAGCTTTTAGGTGTTTTACATGTGTGTTTATGTTCATATCAGGCAGTAGCTCCGTGCAGGAGTTTTTCCGCATCATGAATCGCCAGTTCACGGATCTGGAGTGGACGAACATCCGGACGGCCGGCTCGGACTGGGACCAACTGGACATGTTTTATAGGCACTGGGTAACAATAGTAACTGCTGCTTCCTGCACCATCATCATCACCATCATCATCACCTCTAGGCAACGAGACCGCACACACTCTCTCACACACATCTCTATAAGCATATCGCAGCAGGAGAGAAATTGTCCTGGATGAAACTGTTCCAATTCTGATCCCTGTTTCCATGGCAATGTGATCTCATCACTTCAGCATGACTCAGTTGTGCCAGTCTGTGGTCATTTGAGGACTCTCATAAACACACACACACTCATGTACTGGTATCAAGAAGATGTGCTGTAGGTGAGAATGTGGTCAGTCACTTACAAGCTCACCTAGCGATCCAATTCTAACCCTGCAAGAAAGCTTTATGCATTTATAGACTTGAAGTTTAAAAAAAGAACATAATTTTCGTTACCTATGAATCATTTTACCACTGAGGACGTCCACAGAATAATTTACGGTACTTAAATGATTTCTAACAATTTTGGTTTCTAACAATTTTAGAATAAAAGCAGATTGTTTTTGCTTTATATTTAAAAAATAAATATTTTAGAAATAAATGTATCTCTTAAACTCCACGGACCCAGATACGGGTTATAATATAACTACGTTATAATCCAGGTTATACATATACTTATACATATACGTTTACAAATCCTTTTAAAAAGGATTCCCTACATAGTATCACTTGAAAGCTTAGAATCTAAACTTATTAAATATTTTACAGTATCTATAGTAATCGAATTACAGAAAAAAGTGCAATTAATTAACTATTTAACTAATATACATAATTAAAAGGGTGTTACATTATTACAATAATTAATAGTAATTTTTAGATTTTTTATATTGTTTTTTACACATTTTATTTTATTTTTATTTAATAGTAATTTTTAGAATTTCATTGTTTTACATATATATATATATATATATAAAATTGTCACCAAATAAGTCGGTTTTTCCGAATGACACTTTTGGTTATACCGAATGACAATATTTTCAAACAATGCTAAAAAAATTATATCTAGCTAGCAAAAAGACAATCAAACATTTTATATTTAGTACACGTTTTTAAAATATTACAACATTTTCATGTTTTATAGCGGTTGCACCGAATGACCTGATGTTTCAGGACATGCGTATGAACGAAAGTGAAAACATGAATTTTTCAAATAGTTAAGAGAGAGTTAGTTACTTTGCTTCATGACCATGTTGTCCTTTGCAGGTGTCTGAATGATGTCACATCCTGTCACATGATATTGACCACATGACTTGATCCAAAATGGTCCCTTTATATTATATTGGTTGCTCCGAATGACATCAATGAAATAAATTTTTCCGGACATTGTTTCTCATATCAAAGCAACGACTTCTACACATAATTTTAACACCATTTTGCACTATGTTGATATATGATGTTATAAAATCATGACAAAATAAATAATATATACATTTATTACATTTGAAGATATTTTAATCACAAATTAAATGGCTGTATTGGCCTTTGGACGGTTAAACCGAATGACATTTTGACACTTATATGTAGCAAAATATAATCAAAACCTTTTGGATTCAATAAAAGAGATCTAGTTGTACTACCTTACATACTTTGGATGTCATATCTTTGTTTTTTATTATTATTAAGGCCTTTGGACAAAAAAAATGACCTTTCACGCCATTGACCCAAATAAAGGATGTTACATTACTACACTAATTAATATTAACTTTCATTTTTTATACTATATGTATATTTGTATGTATGTTTTTACATATTTTATTTTGTACAATGTTTTCCCTTACATACTACATACTGGTTTTGCATACTATAAATACCGTAAAGTATTAAAGTATTCCATTCTGAACATATCATGATGCCTGATTACCTCTGATTGGTCCGTTTCTGTGCCCATCAAGGCGTTGAAGGAAAGCTTCATCAAAGCGATTGGCACAGGGCTGGGCTTCGACCTGCAGAGGGTGGAGTTTCACATCTCACCCAGTCAGATGCGAGAGGGGCAAGTGTACCGCCAGACACGGATGCACCTGGATGATGAAGAAGAGGACTGGATATTTGAGGTGTGTGTTCACAATACTCAAGTACAAGTACATTACTAACTAGACATTTCATTTAAAGCAATTTACAGCTTCAGTCCATGAGACACATTATTATGTGCACACTGAAGTTTTGGGAGTGAAACTCTGATCTTGTGTGTGTTTCTCATGGTCTCTGTGTGGAGCCCTGCAGTGCTGGTTCGTCTCTCTGTAGTTGTCAGAGCGTGCGAACGTGACACAGATCACAGACGCCTTCTCGCTTCCTAGACAGAGCTCACTTACTTCATTTCTCTGGGCTTCTCATCCTATATATATATATATATATATATATATATATATATATATATATATATATATATATATATATATATATATATGTATATGTATGTATACACTACTGATCAGAAGGAATAATTAAAAAAAATATATATGTTTTTGAAATGAGTCTCTTCTGCTTAATCAAAAATACAGTAAAAACAGTAATATTGTGAAATATTATTGCAATTTAAAATAACTGCTTTCTAATTGAATATATATTAAAATGTAATTTATATCCAGTGATCGAAGCTGTTGATGAATTTTCGATGCATCATTACTCCAGTCTTCAGTGTCACATGATCCTTCAGAAATCATTCTAATATGATGATTTTATGCCATTTGAAACATTTCTGATTATTATCAATGTTGCAAACAGTTGTAATGCTTCATATTTCTGTGGAAACGTTTTATTCAGGATTCTTTGATGAATAGAAAGTTGAAAAGAACAGCATTTATTTGAAATAGAAATCTTCTACAGTCACTTAAATTAATAAAAGTATTCATTTAAAAAGCAAAAAAACATTGTTCATTGCTGAAATTAAGTATTTATTCAAAATGGACTTTTTCCTGTTTTTCAGGAGAGCTTATTGGACAAAGATCATCACGTCGCTGTGGCGCTGGGAAAACCAGATATAAGCATGTCTAAAGTGAGTTTAAAGATGATAATACACAATTTTAGAGGTCAACACAGTTCATGACATCATGTTTCTTTGTTTTATAGGGGGATGGTGGAACTTTTTGTGAAGCCCCGCCCCTTTTGTTCACACTATTGAGTTTCAGTGATCTGGTGTCTAGAGCCACGCCCCTAACAGAGGAAGACTCCGCCTACTGGGAGAGATTTCAGAGCAAAAAGGAAGCACCTTCAAGGCAAAGTGAACAGCAGTGACCCATGACGAATGCAAATTTATGTAAATAAAGTACATGTTTCTATATTCTTTGTTCTTTTGGGGTCATTCCTGTTCTGTAAGATCTTTTGCAGACACTTCAACTTTATTGCTAATAGCGATTTTCACATTTTAACCATCTTTTGCTGCTGTTTTCCCTCCAAAATGATGTAATTTCCTGGAGAATGATGTCATCCAAGGAACTGGCTTTAGTTAGTTAATGGGATATCCAGTATATGACGTATATGTTGGGAACGTGAAAGTGTAGGAATGACCCATTTATGTAAGAGATGAGTTTATTTTCCCAACCTACACCTCTCAAAGTCTCTTTCTCTCTTTCTCGTCCCTTCCATCTGCCACCGTCTATTTTTATCCGCAGACATTCAGCAGGCCATTAGGACTGTGTTCGGAGGGTCCTGCTTTTAACAAATCGCAGCTGTTCAGGCGCAGGTATGCATTTCCGCTCCTGTTTTTGCTCGTGTGCTGTTAACTGCAGGACTGCGTTTCATTTGAGCCGTAAAGCCCCGCCCCTTGCGGTGATTGACAGGAGCTGCAGCCACTCAGATCATGAGCTACTGGGCCTGTCGAGACTCAGACGGCAAAGTCAATTACAGCAAAGCAGAACGGTCAAGGATGAACTAATGGAAAACGCAAATGGGATCCGATTTTGATTAAACTCTGAATGCAGGTGCAATTACATTTTTTCCAAAGTAGGAAGAGATTGTTTCAGATTGATGTGCATTTCAAAAGAAAATTTGAATATAAATGAATGTCTATAATGCCATTTAAGGTAATGCTTTAAAATAAGATTTTGATGCCATAACTATCTGTTTAATAGTAAAATACAGTGTAATACAGTCCAATACAATGCTGAAACATGCATATGTGTGTTTGCATGAATTGGGCTTCTTTATTCTCCTGAAATCTAGAGCTTCAGCCAAACGCTTCCTAAATCACACGCTCATAAAGCGGGAGAGCGAGCGAGAGCTGCATTAAAGAGAACAGCTCTCCTCCTCTGAGTATTTCTGTTAAAGCTTTATCACAAAGTCTTGAGTAAAACAGCACTGAATGAGTAAGATGCATTAGTGTGTGTGTCTGTTTTCTATCGGTCTGATGGAAAGTATTTCCAAAGGTTAAAGGTTAAAACAACAGTATCACTGTCCCATGAGAACGGAACTCTGAAGCGGGTTTGTTCTCTTCAGAAGGTCACAAGACAAAGAGCAACTACAGTCTGTGATTTATCTGCTTGCCTAATGGTGAACGTGTTCTGAACGAATGCTGGATTTTTGTTTGGTTTCTGTCGTTGTGGACTCAGGTGCTCTGCCATGACTTCACACACACACACATTTAACTGGGTCGCTGTCTAAACTCTTCTCCCGGATGACTTCTGCCCATCCGCCAGCTTCCTGATTTACTGTGTTAATCACTATCACTGTGATTTTCTCCTACAGTTGTGATGGAGGCCTCTGTGGCCACAGATGCCTTGCAGAAACACACAACCCTGTGAAACTGAAGCACAGTTACAGCACAGATGGTTCAGAAAGAAGAGGGAATACCATCTCATTAGATAGATAGATAGATAGATAGATAGATAGATAGATAGATAGATAGATAGATAGATAGATAGATAGATAGATAGATAGATAGATAGATAGATAGATAGATAGAATGACATAGATAGATAGAATGACATAGATAGATAGATAGATAGATAGATAGATAGATAGATAGATAGATAGAATGACATAGATAGATAGATAGATAGATAGATAGATAGATAGATAGATAGATAGATAGATAGATAGATAGATAGATAGATAGATAGATAGATAGATAGAATGACATAGATAGATAGATAGATAGATAGATAGATAGATAGATAGATAGATAGATAGATAGATAGATAGATAGATAGATAGAATGACATAGATAGATAGAATGACATAGATAGATAGATAGATAGATAGATAGATAGATAGATAGATAGATAGATAGATAGAATGACATAGATAGATAGATAGATAGAATGACATAGATAGATAGATAGATAGAATGACATAGATAGATAGATAGATAGATAGATAGATAGATAGATAGATAGATAGATAGATAGATAGATAGATAGATAGATAGATAGATAGATAGATAGATAGATAGATAGATAGATACCCGATTCCAAAAGAGTTGAGGCACTGAACAAATTGTGAATAAAAACAGAATGCAATGATGTGGAAGTTTCAAATTTCAATATTTTATTCAGAATACAACATAGATGACATATCAAATGATTAAACTGAGAAAATGTATCATTTTAAATTTCATGGCATCAACACATCTCAAAAAAGTTGGGACAAGGCCATGTTTACCACTGTGTGGCATCCCCTCTTCTTTTTATAACAGTCTGCAAACGTCTGGGGACTGAGGAGACAAGTTGCTCAAGTTTAGGAATAGGAATGTTGTCCCATTCTTGTCTAATACAGGCTTCTAGTTGCTCAACTGTCTTAGGTCTTCTTTGTCGCATCTTCCTCTTTATGATGCGCCAAATGTTTTCTATGGGTGAAAGATCTGGACTGCAGGCTGGCCATTTCAGTACCCGGATCCTTCTTCTACGCAGCCATGATGTTGTAATAGATGCAGTATGTGGTCTGGCATTGTCATGTTGGAAAATGCAAGATCTTCCCTGAAAGAGACGATGTCTGGATGGGAGCATATGTTGTTCTAGAACTTGGATATACCTTTCAGCATTGATGGTGCCTTTCCAGATGTGTAAGCTGCCCATGCCACACGCACTCATGCAACCCCATACCACAGAGATGCAGGCTTCTGAACTGAGCGCTGATAACAACTTGGGTTGTCCTCGTCCTCTTTAGTCCGGATGACATGGTGTCCCAGTTTTCCAAAAAGAACTTCAAATTTTGATTCGTCTGGCCACAGAACAGTTTTCCACTTTGCCACAGTCCATTTTAAGTCTTGGCCCAGAGAAAACGCCTGCGCTTCTGGATCATGTTTAGATATGGCTTCTTTTTTGACCTATAGAGTTTTAGCCGGCAGCGGCGAATGGCACGGTGGATTGTGTTCACGACAATGTTTTCTGGAAGTCTTCCTGAGCCCATGTTGTGATTTCCATTACAGTAGCATTCCTGTATGTGATGCAGTGCCGTCTAAGGGCCCGAAGATCACGGGCATCCAGTATGGTTTTCCGGCCTTGACCCTTACGCACAGAGATTGTTCCAGATTCTCTGAATCTTTGGATGATATTATGCACTGTAGATGATGATAACGACAAACTCTTTGCATTTTTTCTCTGAGAAACTCCTTTCTGATATTGCTCCACTATTTTTGGCTGCAGCATTGGGGGAATTGGTGATCCTCTGCCCATCTTGACTTCTGAGAGACACTGCCACTTTGAGAGGCTCTTTTTATACCCAATCATGTTGCCAATTGACCTAATAATGCAAATTGGTCCTCCAGCTGTTCCTTATATGTACATTTAACTTTTCCAGCCTCTTATTGCTACCTGTCCCAACTTTTTTGGAATGTGTAGCTCTCATGAAATATTTGCCATGACATTTCAAAATGTCTCACTTTCAACATTTGATATGTTATCTATATTCTATTGTGTATAAAATATAAGTTTATGATATTTGTAAATTATTGCATTCCTTTTTTTATTCACAATTTGTACAGTGTCCCAACTTTTTTGGAATCGGGTTTGTAGATAGATAGAACGACAGAAAGACAGATAGATAGATAGATAGATAGATAGATAGATAGATAGATAGATAGATAGATAGATAGATAGATAGATAGATAGATAGATAGATAGATAGATAGATAGATAGATAGATAGATAGATAGATAGATAGATAGATAGATAGATAAGCCTGTAAATCTGAATTCCTTAGCATAAAATATTGTGTTTCAGCAATCTGGTGTGTGTGAGCTGATTTTCTCACCCATCCTCCTCTATGACACACGTTCTCCCCCGTTACCATGGTAACCATCCCATCACAGCCAACTTTGCCATGGCAACAAGAACACGTGTGATACAGGCAGTCATCTGAGTTAATCTAATCAACATCACTGTCTGAGCAGAGATAGAGAGAGAGAGAGCGGAGCGGCCACTATCAGGACATTAGCATCTGGATTATGATGTTTCTGCATGTTTCTGAACATCCCATCAGAGACGGATCGCAGTGAGGACAGACACACCACAACAGTGATACACGAGCCACGTCCCAATTCACACACTTCTGCTCCAAGTGTTTAGGGCTAAACAGTGCAGGTCATGTGAGATGAAGCAGTCCATTTTAGCATCTAAAAATTCATTATTAATTAGCTAACCATTTCCACTGGCTCAAATGTGTTCCTTCTATTCTATTCTATTATATTCTATTATCAGATTTGAAAATGTGGAAGTTTTGATCTCACATGCTTTCCTACAATTTTACAATTGAAATAAAGTGCAATTTAAATGGTATTTTCAACGTTTCTGTTTTCCCTCTATCTTCACATGATGGGGGTGAGAAAGGATTTCCCAGAGTTCAGTGGAAGACCCAATGAGAGACAATATGGTGCAACGTGACCAATAAAGGGGCTTATAAAATATTTCAGTGACATCACAATAATGCAAGACTGGTGATGACATCATTACATGCAAAGACTCTGACTCATCATTATTTGTGTGTGTGGGTGAACACTAAAAATAACATCCCAGACTGGATCTGTGTCTTGGTGCTGGTTATTTTTGTGTGTGTGTTTTACCTGTTTGTGAACAGGATCCCTGTTGCCATAGTGACAGTCGAGACTTTTTGAAGTGTCACAATGAAACCAGTGTGTCGCCTCTCTGCAGAGTAAATCCCACAACATCACAATGTGCAGCGTAACCGTAGCGATGAAGAATGCCACCATGGTAACAAAGAATATTGTAGGCTATAAAGCAGATCGTCAAACATTCACACACTTGAAGAATGAAAACGTTTCAGGCCAAAAACGACAGAGAAAGAATAAAATTAAATATATATATATATATATATATATATATATATATATATATATATATATATATATATATATATATATAGTAAAGACATTAATAATACAAAAAAAAAAATCTGCTTTAAACTTTCTATTCATCAAAGAATCCTAAAAAAAATGTATCATGTTTCAACAGAAATGAAGCAGCACAACTGTTTTCAACAATGAAAATAATCAAAAATGTTTCTTGATCATCAAATCATCAAATCAGAATGATTTCTGAAGGATCATGTGACACTGAAGACTGGAGTAATGATGCTGAAAATTCAGCTTTGCATCACGTTAAGGTTTTACTGTTTTACAGTTTTTACTGTATTTCTTGATCAAATAAATGCAGCCTTGGAAAAATGTGAAGTTAAAGCTAAGTTCATTGCAGAAGAAGTGATAATGATGTGTGTTTACATGTATCAGTGTGTCCTAACATTACCTCTGCATTAAAAGGATAATTAGACACTTCAATAGAGCTACTGCAGTGTTTTCCCTCAAGTACAGTGTGTATGAGTTTCTCAAAGGATCGTGCGCAGAGCAACAGCAGCACATTGTCTCCTAAAGACTACCAAAGAGCAAAGAAAATAACTAATGATTAAGTAATCATGGCATGAGCAGGTCTAATGTCTATAGACCTTATTCAGAGCAGCGCCATGTCAGGTACGAAAGCGAGGCTGTGAGGTAAAGACCAGTGGCTTCCGTTGTAAAAGGGCTGTATAAAAGCTCACTGATTACTTATTTTCACAGCTCATGTTATCTGTGTTTTTATGTCTACTGAAACTTATTGGAAAGATATTTTGCAGTGTTTCGTCAGCAAAACAATTCAAAAACGCATGACCATGAAAAAGCGCGATTCTTTCCACAGCAATAACGGACGGGTTAAACATAAAAATAGTGATGATATATCTGCATTATGTAATATACGTCGCCTTAATAATAATAGTAAGTTTTATTTATAGCGCCTTTCCAGAGCTCAAGGACGCTTAATAAAAATGTTCATAAACTTCAGCATTGCGTGATACTATTTCGTAGTGATTTCCGTCATTTTTACAAATAATAAATTGTATTTACCTGTGAAAACAAACCTGGAAAGAGATGTGAGGCTTTGAGGAGAAAAACGAGAGATTCTTCGTGCATTCCAGTGAATTATTAATGGGATATATCGTAATATATATATCGGGAGAACAGACCACAAATGTGCAGCATATGTTGTCCTTTTTCATACTATTACAGTGGTATACAAAGGGACAAAATAAAATAATCACGAGGATAGAAAGCAGCGACTGAAAAGAGCTCTTGCCATAGATATTCTTGTTATAACATGTTACATAAAAATACCAAGCATTAGGTTTAAATCATGATGTCTGAAAATAAAACATGAAAGAAACATTGACAGCTCATTCAGTCAAGCTGACAGATAAGCTTTATTTGTAGGGCAACCTTATGATTTGAAACGATTCATTTCAGTCTTTTTGAATGGAAGTTCCCCAAACCGGAAGTGCAACCCATAATTCGAAACGCAGTAGGCTATCAGGAATAAGGTCAATAGAAAAACACAAGACATCTACTCATATTGTTTTGAATGGGAGAAAGTGCAACGCGCAATATGGCGGAATAAGTCCCGCCTTCTAAATAAGAGCCAATTGCCGATTGGTAAAATCATAGCGATTGCCGTTAGAAGCTCCGGTTCCTATAGAAACAGTCAGATGCGCGAAATGAGACACAAGAGAGGCGCATTTAGGACTGAAATGTATCTTGATTTAAGAATTTTTAGATATTTGTACTGGAAAACAAGACAAAATACTAAGTAAGAAAATCTCTTTTTTTTTTTTTTTTTTGCATGAATTGAAAGTGTTTTGATAAACAAGTTTTGCTGTATATTTCCTCTTTGGTCGGCTGTTTTGCGTCATACAGAATTTTTTTGGTTGCAAATCACCCCTGGTCTCCCTTTAAGATGGTTCCTTCACACAGACAGAAAAAGGTCAGTGGTTTTTGGCGTTCAGTGCAGTAGACGGTGCAACGCTTTGTTACAGGTCACTGTCGCACTATCACCTTTTCCTGAGGTGTTCGGAGTTTCATCACAAACACACCCGCTCTCAGAAGACGTGGACACGCCAGCGTCTCCCTCTCCTTTTAGCAGTCAGTAATAGAAAAAGAGATAGAGAGAGAGAAAAAGAGGTGTCGTAAATGTATGTTCTGGTGTCTTGAGGACGCAGCTGAGAGAGCTTATGTGTGCGCGAGAGCGTCTAGGGGAAGATGTCTCATTTTTGACAGTAGCCTAATTCATTTTATTTTCTCAGCCATAATCCTGAGGGAGATAACCAGCCACGTTCAACACGTGTGGAGAGACGTCTCTGATCTTTCTCAGGGATGAAAATAGTTCAGAATTAGGAGCATCGAGCATGTGAACGTTTGTGTGTGTGTTTGTTAGTGCATTCTGACACTCTGACCGAAGAGTTTTATTGCTTCAGCTGGGAAAAAAAAATTATTTGTCTTTCAGCTCATTCCCATGAGAGTTTCAGGAGAGAAGCAACATGGGAAAATGTGACAGAATGGGATTTGTATATGTGGAGATTTAGTAGTATTTGTACAGTCAAGTATTATTAGTAAGCTGTATTGAAAAGTAAACAACTGGCAGCTGTGGCTGCCAGAACTTTACAGTAAAATACATAAAGAAGGTGCACAGTGTCATTGGGAATGTCAATTTACAGTTTTTTACTGTAAATTATAAGATGATTTGTTGTTTTTCACTTCCAAAAACTGTAAACAAGTATTTTACTGTTAAATTGCATGAACATCCAGTAGATCTATTACAGTTTTCACCGCATAGAGTAAGGGAACTTACCGTTAACAAATTAACAGGTTTTTACCATAGCAGTTTTAGTCTTTTAACATTGATTATGATCATTTTTACGCTCACGCTCAGCCTAAGTATTAAACTTTGATGCATAACTTGCACCACCTAGTGATGAACTAGAACACCCTAGCAACCGCATAACAATGTTCTAAAAAAAAAACACCTTAGCAACATCATGGACTTTTACACTGACAAACACTACTTGCAGTCTCTTCAGAAAATATAAAGCTTTCAGCGGTTAATAAAAGTTTTGTGTGACCGCTGACAGAAGCAGTCACTTGGTGTTGTTTCTCCTAAATATAAATTTCAGTATGACGCAAACAAGACACACAACGTTCCTCGTTTAATCACCAGCTCAAACACGCACACGGCCACTCATCTGCCATGTCTGTAATTATGCGCCTTAATTCGATTGGCTGAATGTGATGATGTCAGAATGAATGAGTAATGAGCTGATTACTGTAGTAATGTTATTATGGGATGTTTCAGGAAGAGGAATATGACATAATTACTTTATTCTATCGCAGAACATGCTACACTGTTCTCTAAAAGTAAAGTACCAGTGTCATCTCACACACGCATTTATTTATATTGTTTTCCATTAAAGTTAATGAAACATACTGCTTTACACCTAAAATAAAACTTTTTGAATAATAAGAATACATATGCATTCTGGCAAATATAATAATGTAATATTTCAACACTAAAAGTAATCAAAAAGTCAAGTATAATTTAATGTTTTCAATTTATGCAATTATAATCTATTCATTACAATTATAATAATTCTATATATATATATATATATATATATATATATATATATATATATATATATATATATACATATATTTAGCTGGGGAAATGTTCGACTACTTTGTTCTGGATGTATGGATATGCTACAAACTCATCAGTGTTTTAGAAGCTGCTAGAAAGGCGAGTCTCAACAAGCATCCATCAACAGCATAACCTTCCTCTCACTGGCTTTTTTTATTAAAAATTAAGTGATGCATGAAACCATAACCCTGATACAAACTACAGCACCATTAGTGGCACCAAACAGAATAGCAAAAATGATTGTCTTCAAATAGGTTTCCTCAAACACTCCTACCATGTTTCAGAAGTCCTCCGCAATCTGGGTGGGGCAGAAAATGCATATATCCATATTTATTTATTTATTTATCATAAATCAATAACTACTATTGGTCACCCATTATGTCTGTCTGTGGGTTTTGCAAGTATTTAACCAATTAAAGTTATTAAAAACTCCACTGGCTCCTCAAACTATCAGTCAAACCTCATAACTCCGCCCGCCTCAATCTTGATTGAAGTGCTGCACAAATTTATTTTGCCTATGTCATAAATCCGGCCCTGTCCGCAATCCATTTTTCACCATCCAATCAATTCCTGATCAGTAAAATCACGTCCAGTTTTCATCATTGAATATCCAGTTCATCATGCTGTTTTTCTCCATCTTCTAATGTAAATTGCACACACATACATGCATACATGCTTTCTATCTCCTGTTCAATTTCAATCAGTGTTAACTGTCAAAATGGGCGTGGCCACTCAACCTTGACCACGATTGGGCATTTCCTGGGTGTGTGTGGCCAGTATGGAGCAGTATTTTATTGCAACAGGACAAGCCCATTTCTCACCGCTTGGCCTCTAGTCAACACAATCTCAGTCAGTCACTCACTGGCATTCGCATTACAATTCAGATCATCGCTGTCTCATTCATTAAGATTTTGCATAAATCTCTCTGTCCATCTGTAACTCACACCCAGCTCATCTGGCTAATGTGACTGTCCAAAACCGGCTGCATGCAAATGAAGCCACTAATCAACACAAACGAGAGACATTTGTTCCTGTCAGCCTGGACTTACTACTGCTAATAGATACACAGACACGCCGCTGTGAGCATGTAAGATATGCTGCTGCTGCATAAATAGACACATAAATCCCGTAACAGATTTAGACAGGTGGAGCTGGGGAGGTGGAGGGGTTCAGAGGAGCTCTGACAGCGCTGCAGGACTTGCTTACACTAAGCAATGAACCAGACTATTTAAATGTCGAGCAAGCAATCTCATTGGCTGCAGGATCAGCAGAGGCCAATCATCTTGTGCCATGCAGTTATGATGTGACTGCACTTGCAGATTGAATGTAAAGGACATATCAGCCTGTGCCCTCTAGAGTTTCATGACTGAACTAGATATATAATACATCCATATGTGTTAATATGCAATATGTATTATTTTTTGTACTCTAAAAACATATATTTAGTGTCTGTTATGATGTTTATTATGGAAATGAATCGATTTGGCTTGTGTCTTAAAGGGTTAGTTCACCCAAAAATGAACAATTCTGTCATTAATTACTCACCCTCATGTCGTTTCACACCTGTAAGACCTTCGTTCATTTTCAGAACTCAAATTAAGATATTTTTCATAAAATCCGATGGCCTAGTGAGGCCTGCATTGACAGCAAGATAATTGACCGTTCAAGACTAGCCCCCTTTAGTTACTGTTGCTACGTCCGACAAGCCATGCTGATCTCTCGCCACACATCATATTCTCACGCAGTGAAAAATACATCGTAGAGCAAAAAGGACACTGACAATGTGTCGGCAAACAAGACAGAGCAGGTTACTTTTGATATGAAATAGTCTCAGATTTCAAATTTTGTCATTTTTAAAGAAATGTAAACAATAAATACCCTTTTGTGGCTCTTTAATGTGTCGTGATAGATCGCTGTAGTGCCTCATCAAGCGGCTCGTAAACTGATCATCTCTTCCTTCTAGTTAATTTATAGCATCAAATAAACATAAAAATGAATGAACATCATAAGGAATGTTGTTTCAATCACAAAGATGTCAGTACACACCATTTTTCAAGTTAAAGTCCATTAATCTGCTAACTCCCTTGACTGCTTTGTCGGACAAAATGGCGGATTCGGCGTTATGATTGGTTAAATCGCCTGTCAATCAAACTCCTGGCGAAGAGTCAATTAACACTTTCAGATGCCCAGAAAGTTACTAAAGATGTATTTAAAACAGTTCATGTGAATACAGTGGTTCAACCCTAATGTGATGAAGTGACGAGAATACTTTTTTTGCACCAAAAAAAAGGCTTTATTCAACAATATCTAGTGATGGGCGATTTCAACACGGCTTCATGAAGCTTTACGAATCTTTTGTTTTGATTCAGTGGTTCGGAGCGCGTATCAAACTGCCAAAGTCACGTGAACTATTGAAATTTCGAAACATTTATGACGTAACGAAGCCTTGTTTACTGAATTCTTGTGACTTTGGCACTCTGAACCACTGATTCAAAACAAAAGATTCGTAAAGCTTCATGAAGCAGTGTTTTGAAATCGCCCATCACTAGATATTGTTGAAAAAAGTTATTTCATTTTTTTGGTGCACAAAAAGTATTCTCGTCGCTTCATAACATTAAGGTTGAACCACTGTAGTCACATGACCTGTTTTAAATATGTCTTTAGTCTGGGCATCTGAAAGTTTTAATTATCTTGCTGTCAATAGAGGCCTCACTAAGCCATTGGATGTTATCAAAAATATCTTAATTTGAGTTCTGAAGATGAACGAAGGTCTTGCGGGTGTGGAACGACATGAGGGTGAGTAATTAATGACAGAATTTTCATTTTTGGGTGAACTAACCCTTTAACTGTTGACCTATTAGTGGTTAATAATTATAATCTATCCAACTCATAGTCATGATAATATCCCTGTAACAGTCACATATCTTTTATGGCTTTATACTCATATAGTAACCTTTCCTGAGATGAATTTAGCTGAATAAAAATGCACAACACTGGACCCTGAACAACTTTTCACTGCAAGTGGTGTGTGACAGACCGATGGTTGAACTTCTCTGAGCACATCCTGTGAACAAATGCACTTCAACTCTCAAAGTACTGACACAATCACACACAAGTCCTTGTGCTTTTACTTTTCTTAAACGAGCAATTCATCTCCAAATCATTCTGTCATCATTTACTCACCCTCATTTTGTTCTGAACTCGTATGACTTTCCTTCTTCTGTGGAAAACAAAAGGAGATATTTAGCCAAATGGTTACACTGCTATTTACCGTACAATACTATTACAATTTGATGGGGACCAGTGGGAGTCAAGCTCCAACAAGAGGAAAGTATCATAATTGCCATATTTTGTGTGCTATATAGTGTATAGGAATAGACCTCTAATCTAATTTGCATACACTACCGTTCAAAAGTTTGGGGATTTTTTTATGATTTTGGGAGTAGTCTCTTCTGCTCACCAAAGCTGCACTTATTTAATTAAAAATACAGTAAAAACTGTAATATTTTTTATGTGAATATATTGTAAACAAATTTATTCATGTGATCAGATCTGAATTTTCAGCATCATTACTCCAGTCTTCAGTGTCACATGATCCTTCAGAAATCATTCTAATATGATGATTTGATGATCAAGAAACATTCAGTTTTGAAAACAGTTTTTGTTGTTGTTGAACCCTTACAGAAAAAACACATGAACTTCACATGTGCAAAAACACATGTGGTCACATGTGACCACATGCACATGTGATTTTGCACATGTGAAATTTAACATGTGAAAACATGTGAAAAGCACATGTGATCACATGTGACAAAATGCACATGTGAAATTTAACATGTGATCACATGTGAAAAGCACATGTGTTCACATGTGATCACATGTTTTTCACATGGGAAATGTGTGCTTTTGGAACATTTACACATGTGAAACACATGTTTTCCCATGTGAAACACATGTGAAACCCATGTTTTCCCATGTGAAACCCATGTAAACATGTGTATATTCCCATGTGAAACCCATGAAATCACATGTGAAACATGTATAAAATAGCCATGTGAAACGCATACATTCCCATGTGAAAACCATGTAATCACACGGGAAATGTATATTCCCATGTGAAACCCATGTGATGGAATGTGTAACCCATAAAGTCTCATGTGAACCCCAAGTAATCACATGTGAAATGTATACTCCCATGTGATCACATGTTAAACCCTTATATTCCCATGTGAAACCCATGTAATCACATGTGAAACGCATATTCCCATGTGAAAACCATGTGATCACGTGTTAAACCCTTAAATTCCCATGTGAAACCCATGTAATAACATGTGAAATGTATATTCCCATGTGAAACCATGAGATCACATGTGAAACATGTACATTCCCATGTGCGATCCTTGGAATAACATTTGAAACCCATCAACAATCATTTCTAACAAAACAACAACAGAAAATGATAGCATGTTCTTATGTAGGGCCTATAGCCATGTTTCCCAACATTAAAACAAACAATTCAAATTTATTTACAATTCTTTATTTATAAACAATTATTTTATTTTATTTAATTAGAAATACAAATGTGAATATGAATTTTTAAAACAAAAAAAGCAAAACCAAATATAAAAATATGAATTGTGAGTTTCTGAATGTGTGGAATGTCGTTTCAGTCCTCTGTGTCTCCTTCAGCAGGTTTCCTGTTTTGGGATAGTAAAACAATCAGATTAGGGCAGTGCAAACATCTATCCTGATAAAGTAAACTTAATAAATAAAGTAAACTATCCTGATAAAGTAAAGTTTTATTTCTTTTCTTTATGGATTTCAGGATCGTATATGATATGTTATATTGGTAGTAGCCAATCATATCCTGTGCGCACCTACAGCATGCCCTCTAGAAGCCATCCAAAATGGGAGTTCTAATGACTCTAAGGATTTCTAGTGAGGTAAAAACATAACATATAAAGATTTGTATCTGACTCAGAGTATTCTATTTATGTCTACGTATATGCAGGGTTCGTACGGGTGCTTGAAATCCTTGAAAGTGCTTGAATTTTGATGATGTGTTTTCAAGGTTTGAAAAGTGCTTGAATTTTGGATAAAGTGCTTGAAAATCCTTGAAATTGTAACTGTATTTCTTTTACAACAAATACCTATCTGTTTATTAAATGGAGAAATAAAATGGCGCGTTTATATTTTCGCCTGGCTCCGCATTGCGAGCATAGACCGTAAAATAGTGATGTGTCGTTCATGAACGATTTGTTCATTTTGAACGAGTCTTAAATATGACTCGGGACAACGAGTCATCTCAGAGAGCGATTCGTTCATTTTGTGTTGACCGCGCATGCGCAACATCTCATAAGCATACTACGGGAAACAGAAAAGATTAGTTCATTTCTCGAGTCCGCGGGTCCGAGTCGTTCGTTCATCAAGTCACAGCTCCATATTAGGGCACGGATATGCAGTCTGTACTGGCGGAAACAGAAAAGATTAGTTCATCTCTCGAGTCCTCGGGTCCGAGTCGTTCGTTCAAATCCCCATAGGCTGAATACAGAAACAGAAATGATTAGTTCATCTCTCGAGTCCTCGTTTGTAATAATATTTATTTTAAATAATTTAAATAATAACAACACCACATTTAACAATAAAAATATTCTTACACAAACAAGATGGAACTTTCTTTTTGTTCAGATGTTTATTGCAGACTTATTTTGATAATTTTATGATAATTCTTAAATATAGTAAAATATACAGTCTATAATCCGAATGTAATGTTGTATATTTTGCGAGACACTGGACCGGGAAGCGGTCACGTGACAAAAGAACGAGACTCGGACCCGAAGACTCGAGAGATGAACTAATCATTTCTGTTTCTGTATTCAGCCTATGGGGACTTGAACGAACGACTCGGACCCGAGGACTCGAGAAATGAACTAATCTTTTCCGTTTCCGGATGCTGGTGCTGGTATGCTGGTCATCAGCATACCAGCACCAAAACACAACATATGCTGGTCTTGCTGGAATGGGATGCTGGTGCTGGTATACAGTTTTATTTTATTCTATTTACAACTACATTGAATTTTGTTATGATGAAAATCATGAAAATACAAGCTTTCATTAATACACATAAGTTAATGTAATAATAATAATATATTGTTCAGTAAACAACATTAACACAATAATAATAATTTTTTAACAAAAACAACAGTCATCTGGCTCAGCAAGCAAATTACAATAAAACATTAATTCAACAATAATTCATTGTAAGTGCTCAAATTTTTAAGGTTTTTATGTTTTTTTTTTTTGGTCTGTTGAGTTGCGAGTTATAGTCAGAATTGCTTGATATAAAGTCAGAATTGTGAGAAATAAAGTCAGAATTGTGAGAAATAAAGTCAGAATTGTGAGAAATAAAGTCAGAATTGTGAGTTATAAAGTCAGAATTGCGAGATATAAAGTCAGAATTGCGAGATATAAAGTCAGAATTGCGAGATATAAAGTCAGAATTGTGAGATAGTCAGAATTGTGATATAAAGTCAGAATTGTGATATATAAAGTCAGAATTGTGATATAAAGTCAGAATTGTGATATATAAAGTCAGAATTGTGATATATAAAGTCAGAATTGTGATATAAAGTCAGAATTGCGAGATATAAAGTCAGAATTGTGAGATAGTCAGAATTGTGAGATAGTCAGAATTGTGAGATAGTCAGAATTGGGATATATAAAGTCAGAATTGCGAGTTATAAAGTCAGAATTGCGAGTTATAAAGTCAGAATTGCGAGTTATAAAGTCAGAATTGCGAGATATAAAGTCAGAATTGCGAGTTATAAAGTCAGAATTGCGAGTTATAAAGTCAGAATTGCGAGTTATAAAGTCAGAATTGTGAGTTATAAAGTCAGAATTGCGAGGTATAAAATCAGAATTGCGAGTTATAAAGTCAGAATTGCGAGATATAAAGTCAGAATTGCGAGGTATAAAATCAGAATTGCGAGTTATAAAGTCAGAATTGCGAGGTATAAAATCAGAATTGCGAGATATAAAGTCAGAATTGCGAGTTATAAAGTCAGAATTGTGTGATATAAAGTCAGAATTGCGAGTTATAAAGTCAGAATTGTGAGTTATAAAGTCAGAATTGCGAGGTATAAAATCAGAATTGCGAGATATAAAGTCAGAATTGTGAGATATAAAGTCAGAATTGTGAGTTATAAAGTCAGAATTGCGAGGTATAAAATCAGAATTGCGAGATATAAAGTCAGAATTGCGAGTTATAAAGTCAGAATTGCGAGGTATAAAATCAGAATTGCGAGTTATAAAGTCAGAATTGCGAGTTATAAAGTCAGAATTGCGAGGTATAAAATCAGAATTGTGTGATATAAAGTCAGAATTGCGAGTTATAAAGTCAGAATTGCGAGTTATAAAGTCAGAATTGCGAGATATAAAGTCAGAATTGCGAGGTATAAAATCAGAATTGTGTGATATAAAGTCAGAATTGCGAGTTATAAAGTCAGAATTGCGAGATATAAAATCAGAATTGCGAGATATAAAGTCAGAATTGCGAGGTATAAAATCAGAATTGCGAGATATAAAGTCAGAATTGTGAGATATAAAGTCAGAATTGCGAGTTATAAAGTCAGAATTGTTTTTACTGTATGTTGATCCAATGAACGCAGCCTTTGTGAACAGAAGATACTTTAAAAACATTAAAAATCTTATCGACCCCACACTTTTGAACATTAGTGTATGTTTAAGAGGCTTTACTTACTAGTCATTTGGTCCGACAGGAACTTTTTTATCCGCTCCAACTCTGCTATGGTGCAGGGCATCAACAGGGAAGGATCTAGGAACATAAACAATTTGTCACAGAGCCAACAATATTATTATTCAATGCCAGGTTCATTAAAAGAAAAGAAGCTAACGTTACAGCAGGAAAAGAAAAATACACATAAACTGAATTTATGTTTTTTTGTTTACTTATTCATTAAATATTGCTCATACAGTGTCACTTACATTTGGATGTCAAAGCCTTCTTAAAACAAATTAAATAAATAAAAACTGTAAATTTGAGAAAATAAAAGAAGAAAATAACAGATGCATGGTATAGGTAAAAAATATTGTGGAAAAAATGGATATGGAGTTAATTGGTGAGTTTCACCTGTGTTTCCTTCCTGTCAGCAGGTTCCTTCAGAAATGCTGAAATCTTCTGAGCTTTCCCTCTGTTGTAGAGGGGTTATTTTGTCGCTGCTGAAATCACAGAACAATGTTTATCAATATTTGTTTACCATGAGAGATCAAAACTCTTTTGAAAACTTGTGCTCCCTGCAAGTTACGTCACCGATTAACAGTAGGCTACATTTACGTTTATAAATTAGCCAGCTTCTAATCACCCATAGACAGCAAAACCTTTACAAAACTATCAAAACCTCTACACATAAACCTCTACACATCATCTACACATAAAGATGTGATTAAAAGCCTAAACTATTATAAACAAATCGATCGTTAGAGTTAGCCTACCTCTTCTGAAAACGGGATGCTAACAGAGATGATAACGGAGTTTTTCGAAGACACTAAACTGTTTCTGTAAAGTAAATATTCAACATAAGTGTGTCAATTACATGTTAGAGAAGTGTCAAGAACAGTTGTGTGTGTTATTCGTGTGATTTTAGCGACTAAACTCACCTGAAAGAAGTGAAAACAACAGCGAGAGGCTGCTGTTTTTGCTGCTTGTCAGTTGTTGTTTCTCCGTTTCCATGGCAACTCTGCGCCGCTCCAGTGTTTGAAAGCGGTTCGGCGCGCACACGCATTAAAACACGTCACAGTCATGCAGCACTTACATAAATAAACATCTAGAATTAAAACATTACATAAAAAAATCTCATTAATATTAAATCATGAATTTAAAACTCATTTTGTAGTTTTATGACCCTATAGGAGCAAAATGCCACCCCAGCATAGTGGGACAATTGTGGCACTTTTATAACTTAATAAGTGTGTAACTTTTATAACTTAATTATTTATTTTTTTTACAAACATTCAACCACGTTATTTTATTTGAAAGCGTGCCCATAGGCAGTTTTTTTATACCAAGTTTTTGATATAGATATTAAGTCAGTCTTAATATTTTTTATTCAGACTTTCAGATTTTTTAACTGTAAAAATAATATAAAATAAATACACACTTATCAAAAAAGATGTCCTGTAAGCGCTTAGTAGAAACTGGACCGATTATCGGCTTGCCACTGGTGTACCAACGGTGACCCAGCAGCGGCAAACCGCTGGTGATGTGCCACCCAAAAAACGCTGTCAGATTGACGGCATTTTCAGATTGGTCAGCTTGCCGATGGTGTGCCGACGGTGGTCCGACCGTTTCAAGCCGCTGACTTTGTGTCGCCCAAAAAATTACAACATGTGAAAATATATTCCACATGTGCTCCACATTATAACCTATAGGCTAGTAACATGTTTTCCATATGTGCCACTTGCTCCATTATGTTCAAACTTTGTTCACATGTGGTGACATGTTTTTCACATGTGGTGATTCACATGTGGTGACATGTTGTTCACATGTGGTGACATGTTTTTCACATGTGGTGATTCACATGTGGTGACATGTTGTCACATGTGTTGACATGTTGTTCACATGTGGTGAAATGTTGTTCACATGTGGTGACATGTTGTTCACATGTGGTGAAATGTTGTTCACATGTGGTGAAATGTTGTTCACATGTGGTGACATGTTGCTCACATGTGATCATATAAGTTCACATGTGGAAAACATGTGATCACATGTGAAGTTCATGTGTTTTTTCTGTAAGGGAAACCATGACATTTAATTTTTTCAGGATTCTTTGATTAAAAAAAAGGTCAAAAGAACAGCATATACTGAATATTGTACTGCATCTGTACTGAATAAAGAAAGTCATACAGGTCTTTTCTATAGAAAAAACAGCCATTTAAAAAGAGCACTAACACAGCAGTCTGACACCATAAAACTTAAATGAATCGATTTTATTGGCATCCTGATAAAAATGACTGACACGTCTGGATGTGATCTTGAATTAATCAAATGTGACCGAAATGAATGATGACATTACCACATACCTTCCTGTGACCTCAAACTGTATTCACACACACACACACACACACACACACACACGACCTGTTTCACACATCTGCTATCTGCAGCACGCGAGTTCTCTCAGCGTTTGTCGCATAAATGTGATTCCTGATTTACAGTTTTGCATTTAATATCAGTCATAAAGTGTTAAAATAGTGATTTAGAAAGGATTATTGAGAACTATTATAAGCTTTTGCATAAAAAATTTGCATGACAATCACATTTACATACAAATAATACTTAATGATACACAAAGTGCATCTATAAACTGCTTAAATCATCTGGATTCAATGTGAATTTACTGAACAGTATTCTGAATATTTATGTCCCTTTCACTGCATGTATCCGACATCAATGAAGCTTCAAAAAAGCCTATATTGCAAAAAATAGCGCTGATTAAATAAGTTAACAGTGCACACATTCACGCAGCTATGTCTCTGCTACATAGATCTGCGACTTGTTATTTCAGAAGCTAAAATAAAAACATGCCGCAGATGTGAGATGTCTGAAACGGCCAAGCACATTCACACACATACAAAATGCACACAAACAGGAGGGCAAACACACACACATACACACAATCTAACAGCGCTAATGGTAAGACACGCACACAAACACAAGGGATCTAACAATGGGTAATAGAGGATACACACACACACAAAGGATTTAACAGCGGTAAATGGCGGCAAATGTGTAAAATGGTAGAGATAAATGTGTGTTTGTGGAGTGCATGTGTGTGTGTGTGTGTGTTTGGGAGGTAAAGGCACCAAGTTATCCATGTGAAACCTGCAATGCTGCAAGAAATGTATGTTTACATGAGTTTGTCTGTAGTATTTGCATGTGTACACCATGTATGTCTTTGTTTGGCTATGCCGTTGAGCAGAAGGCTTTATTTTAAATATATATCTATATATATTTGTTTTTATTGTATTTTCAGAACACAATTATCCATGGCTCCTTTAAAGGGTGGGGCCAAGGCGGGGCCATTCTCTCCACGTGAGTTCACGCCTCTGGGGACGACGCTCCGGTCGAGAGGCGGGGCAGCGAGTTGCCACAGGCAACACTAGTCTACAGGACGTGATGTCATAGCGAATGGGCGGGGCCGTCTCAGAGGCTAGTCTCCCGTAGAAACATGGTACCAATGTTATAGGACACTTTCCGGATGGGGGCGGAGCGAGTGCTGGTGAGAGAGGCGTGGCTCTGGCATTTCCCCGCCTCCAGAAAATAGCAGATTCCTGGGATCTCTTTGGGGAAGTTGTCGGGAAGCTCCTGCCTGGAGCGAGGGATGAAAGTGAACGAGCGGTCGTCACGCAGGAGTCTGAGAAACGAGGGGGAAAACAAATGGAAAGATATTAAATATTCATGAGCTAAATCTGACAAAAACTCATCTGTAAAAACAAAATCTAAAGTATATAGCGTTTGTTTTAATTGTAAAAAGGCAAAAAGTGTTCTGTTAAGGTTAGAGTAAGAATATTTTCTCAAAGCACCCCCTGAGATTTTAAGCTAATATTTCAATAATTTAACAGCACATTCATATGTAATATAATAATAATAAAAGGGCTGTTAATGTTAATGCATGCGATTAAGTAAAAATCCTTAATGCGTTCAAATATTTTAATGCAAATAAATCACTGAAGCACGTGAAGTTGCGTCATTAAACGTAATTTACATCACGCAGTTAGATGATGTTGGAAGTCGGGTGTTTATTAACACATTGACGCTGGAAGGCGGAAATGTCTAATTTAACCCTTTAATAATAACAAATTCATGTGTTCAGTGAATTATTCAATCCATGAGCTCTGTCATATTCTGTGATGAGCGTGATACACAAACTACATTTCTCGGCTGGATAAAGCAAACCAGTGTCTCGCTAGTAAAGTTTTGATGGATGAGGATTGCAATGAAGGTAAGGATGATTGTGGTGACGTACAGGAGTCGTACAGTAAGAACGCGAGAGTCCATTATTATTGATACTCAAACAAACCGTATATATGTGTGCTCTTATTGCACTAATCGCACATTTTGTTTATGCAAAGACATTTTTCAGTGCATTCACGTTGTTTCCACACACATTCAGGATAATGTTTGCATCTGTCGTGTGTATGTTTCTCTGTTTAGTAATTTTGAATGGATTCATGTACTGGAGTAGGTATATATGCAGTCAGGTCAAGGTGGTTGGTTTAGGATTTTTTTTTTTCTGTAATGTTTTTTTTTTTTCATGGGTGCTTTGGTGTGCATAAATTTATGAATTATATGGATAACACCTTATATGATTTGGTGTCCATTTAGAGTCTACTTTTGTTGGAAAGACACCTAAATTTACTTTGAAAAAAGCTTGCAGAAAATACAGTTTGGTGAGAATCATCCTTTAATCTAATGGTTTACTCTGATGGATATAGCAAATGATGACAAAATTAATGGTGTTGAACAAGATAAATGGTGTATGCTTAATTTCAAGATAAGTGTGCGATTAATCGCAATAAAAATTTTAATCTATTGACAGCCCTAAATAATAATGTTTTTATATTACTATTGTTTTCTTGAGGACTAAAATATAGTACTATTGTATGGAAGAGGATTAGGGCCAAACAATAATAAAAAAATAAAACCATCTCGAGATTAAAGTTGTAAAATTTCAAGAAAAAACTTCGAGAAAAAAGTCGAGATAAAATGTTGAGAATAAAGTCATTAAATTACGAGAACAAATTCGTTAAATTATGAGAAAAATGTTGTTAAATTTCAAGAAAAAGGTTAAGAAAAAAGTAGTTAAATTACAAGAAAAAAGTCGAGATAAAATGTTGAGAATAAACATTAAATTATGAGAACAAATTCGTAATTTAACGAATTTGTTCTCGTAATTTAATGAGTTTATTCTCAACATTTTATTTCAACTTTTTTCTCGAAATTTAATGAGTTTTTTCTCGAAATTACACAACTTTAATCTCGAGATGGTTTTATTTTTTTATTATTGCTCTGCCCTAATCCTCTTCCGTACTATTGTCATAATACTTTAAAATAAAAAACGAAAAGTTGATCATTATAATGATTATTTTACACTACAAATTACAGTGCTAATATCTGTCAAATTCTTCACTTTCTTCATACACTACAGGTGAATAGGGTACAAATTTAAGTACAAGTTTTCTGAAATGCTATGTTTAAATATGCAAATGAATTAAACATGCACTAATTTGCATACATTTCTCAAACAGAATCCTGAACATTGAATAAATCCAGGTTTAAAGTTCTTTTATTTTGTTGACCTATTAAAGTTTGTTTTTTACAGAGAGGATTTTGGATATTTGGATTTTTATAAATATAATATATATATATATAAAAAAAAAATAATAATAAAAAAAATCCACCATGTTTTTAGGAAAAAAACAATAAAGTTTGCTGTAAGTTTTGATGAAGTGGAGATGTCTGAGAAAAAAATCATTTTAAGAAACCAGCCTTTAAAGATGAATAATCATTGAAATCTACAGATGCACATAGTTTCCACTAGTCTGAAAAGAGACTCAATCTCAAAATTGAGCAGTGCATGAAAAAGAAATAGTTTTGCCTCTAGTATCTTGCCGTATGATATAAATATTAGCTTTTTATCAACTCACGAACCCGTTTATGAAACCCTGATTTATAGTATTTAACATTAGTCATATATAGAAAGTGTCGCCATTTAGACATGCTAATATGTGCTGTATGTGTGTGTTTTATATGCATATAAGTGTGTGGGTGTACATCTGTGCTTGATGTCGAGTGTGTGCACATGTGTTCGTCTATGCATGACTATTCATGTTGAGTGTTTGTGGATGTCTACAAGCAGGTGCTCATTGGTGCACACTGAAACACGTGTGTGTGTGAGCAGATCCTCTGAGCTGCACTTGACTGCAGAGCATCGTCCTTGATGATCTCGACAGAAGCAGGTTACCATAGAAACAGGTGTGACTGTCTCCACTGCAGCAGAGTTGCACATCAGCTGAGACGGTGTGAACGTGTGTGTGTGTGTGTGTGTGTGTTTGTGTGTGTGTGTGCGTTCTCACTGGTATGTGGTGGGGCTGACGTTGATGCAGCGCGGGTGACTGCCTGACTCAAACTTGCTGGCCAGCGTGACGTTGTTTCCAAACAGACAGTAGCGTGGCATCTTCACACCGACGACACCAGCCAGCACTGAGCCCGAGTGGATGCCGATCCTCAGCTACAGAGACGGAGAGAGAGGGTAAAATCAAGTCAAGTTTATTTATGAAGTGCTTTATGCAATATAGATTACTTTAAAGAGTTGAAAATTCTTCAGTTAAAGGGATAGTTCACCCAAAAATGAAATTATCCCATGATTTACTCAACCTCAACCCATCTTAGAAGGCCTTTATTAACCCACTGGTGTTGTATGAATTACTTTTATGATGGATGGAGGTGCTTTTTGGGGCTTCAAAATCTTGGGTTCCAACCATGTGCAAAATCTTTCACTCCCATTATAAAGTTTGGAAGAGCCAGAATGTGTTTTAATATATCTCCGATTGTGTTTGTCTGAAAGAATAAAGTCATATACACCTACAATGGCTTGAGGATGAGCATTTCATTTTTGGGTGAACTATCCCTTTAAGAATAAACTACACTGCAAAAAAAAAAAATGGTGTAGGATTTACTTTTTTTCATTTAGAAATTGCTGTTCTTCTACATACAATTCATGTCTGAATTAATGGACAGTATGGATGCTACTCTAGATATATGATGGTGAGGGTTGGGGAATTGTTAAATGTGATTTATACTGTAAAAATCAATTAAAAATACTTTGAAAGAGAAATTGCAGGTGCGGTAAATTGAATTGTATTGTGTACATATAGTTTTATTGTAAATACAGATGCTGCATCTATTGTGTCCACTATATTTTCTCTGACACATGCCCAACTGAGAAACTCAGAGAAAGTTCTGAGTTTCCCACTTGTATTTACGACTTTGTGGTGCACACAAATGTTCATTGAATGAAAGAACAAACACCAGAGTTATCATATAACCATCCTAACCACAAGCTCTACTCTTTAGCACAATGCTAACCACAAAATCCTCAATAACACCAACATAACTGAACATTAAAGGTGCCCTAGAACTTCTTTTTAAAAGATGTAATATAAGTCTAAGGTGTCCCCTGAATGTGTCTATGAAATTTCAGCTCAAAATACCCCATAGATTTTTTTTAATTCATTTTTTTAACTGCCTATTTTGGGGCATCATTAACTATGCACCGATATATAGGTTGCGGCCCCTTTAAATCTCCCGCTCCCCCGGAGCTCGCGCTTGCCTTGAACAGCATAAACACAGTTTACTCAGCTAATATAACCCTTCGTCATGCATGCTGCATGCATGAGTCGGATCATGTGAGTATAGTATTTATTTGGATGTTTACATTTGATTCTGCATGAGTTTGATAGTGCTCGTGGCTAACGGGCTAATGCTACACTGTTGGAGAGATTTATAAAGAATGAAGTTGTGTTTATGAATTATACAGACTGCAAGTGTTTAAAAATGAAAATAGCGACAGCTCTTGTCTCCGTGAATACAGTAAGAAACGATGGTAACTTTAACCACATTTAACAGTACATTAACAACATGCTAACGAAACATTTAGAAAGACAATTCACAAATATCACTAAAAATATCATGTAATCATGGATCATGTCAGTTATTATTCCTTCATCTGCTATTTTTCGCTATTGTTCTTGCTTGCTTACCTAGTCTGATGATTCAGCTGTGCAAATCCAGACGTTAATACTGGCTGCCCTTGTGTAATGCCTTGAACATGAGCTGGCATATGCAAATATTGGGGGCGTACATATTAATGATCCGACTGTTACGACACAGTTCGGAGGTCTTTTAAACAAATGAGATTTATATAAGAAGGAGGAAACAATGGCGTTTGAAACTCACTGTATGTCATTTCCATGTACTGAACTCTTGTTATTCAACTATGCCAAGATAAATTCAATATTGAATTCTAGGGCACCTTTAAACACTAACCAGTCTTTTCTTTTACTCAAATATTCATCAATATCACATAACCTCGACATTTACTCTGCCAATTCAGTCCTATGCAAAGCATGCTGGGAACTATAAATCCACTCATGCAGTAGAGCTGCACAATTCTGTATAAATTGAGAACCACAATTTTTTGTTTCAAACAGAGATCATGATTTTCCCACAATTCTGAACAGACAGCTAAACAAAATAACATGTAATTTATTAGAGGTTCAAATCTGTTAATTGCTTCAGTCTATTTAAAAGTATTAAATTAATTTGAGTTCATTAAAAAATCAGTTGAATGAATGATTCAATGACTCACTCATAAATACTTAGCTTGTTTCCTCACTGGCTGAATCAGCATTTTTGAACAAATCTCTTGAATGAATGATTCAATGACAATTCACATGTTTAACAGTCACTTGTCTCCACCTACTGGTGTAACGATTTAATCAATACAATCGTTATTTGAAGCGCCATGTTACTTTCAAAAGGTGATTTACTCTATTTTGATCGCTTCTGTAGACATCAGTGTTTATATCCGAACAATAAACTTTATCTCAGTACTTCTGTAATAATATGAATTATTGTAAGACAGGAATAATGATACTGTGTGGTTGAAAAACTGCTCTCTCTGGATCAGCGGCAGCGTAAACACAAGATTTGAATGTGTGATTTTGTCAAATGTTTAACAGACACAGGCAAATCTTTGTCATTTAGGAATAAGATTGCATAGGTGTTTGAATTGATATTGTGATATTTTAATGATTAATCATGCAGCTCTACCATGTAGTTTCAGTTAATGCAACACTCACAAATGAGTTTGCATAGGTAAGTGAACTGAACACAATGAAATTGAGTTGTGATAAAAAGTTCAACAATTGTGTTGCTTCAGCACATTTTAATTAGGCAATTTGAACAAGGAGCAAAAATATTTTTTCCAGTGTAACAATGCACAAAATAACCCACAAATATTGGGTAAAAGGTCAATTATATATATCTTTATTATAAACAAAGAGAACTGCTGATAATAACTATATTTAATTCAGTACCAAAAAGTATTTTTAAAAATATGCAAATAAAAATAAAATATTTCAACCAATATTTCTGCATTTATGTATTGATTCTGCATATTTTAATGTATTAGCAACATATGCAAAGGGCGAACTCCTTACATGCATTCTTTCATTTGTCGCAATGCATTCTGGGATTGCATTATCCATTATCCTTATTTTGGCTAAAATAACATCTCTTATAAGGCAGCATCATTTCACAGCTTCTCTTTTGTAACAGCCTATGATGCCTCAAAATGCTATCTAGGTTTTGTAACAGAGCTGATATGTATGTGTGTGTGTGTGCGCGAGATAGCATCGCCATAGCAACTCTAGGAAAGAGCCAATACTGTCAAGAGTGCAAGACACACACACACACCAAGTGCTGAAAAAGAATTCACGAGGGCAGCAGAGTGTGACTGACAGCTGTCAATCAAACTCAGAGCACATCTACTTATATCTGCTTAATCGCCAGGATCTAATGAATCTAATGTCAATGAAAGAGACTCAATCATGACTTCAGACACGAGAATCACACATAAACAGCTGTGAGAAGCACAAAGGTGGTGATTTCTAAACATTATCTGAGCCGAACCGAATCGCTCATAAACAGCAGTGTTATCCAAAGGGCAACTTATTACTGCCGCTCTCACAGAGTCCACCAATATACAGACACTCACATTTAATGATGATGCATGGTCGCCCACGGCGACGACCCTGATATTATTCATGGCCTTGTTGTCACGCTGACAGTGCTGTCAATCACGCAACAGACTAGACTACAGTAGAGTCTCTTAAGAATACTAATGCGTTCAACAGTGTTATTTTTGTGTAATCATTGATATACTATGTTTAAATGAGCAAACATAATCATTGCTGCAGACATTACAATATAGAGGTGGCACAACATGCCCAGAGAGGCTTCTAAACACACACACACACACACACAGGACACATGTGCCTCTCAGACACACCGATTCGCTCGTTGACTCCCTCTAAATGGGAGAAAACGGCAACAATGTAGCAATCAATTAGCGGCAAGCACTTGGAGTGTTCCGCCGTCTCCATGGTGACCAGATTCCACACTCTCGCTCCGTCACCACAGTGAGTCCAGTGCTGTCGACGGCACTATTAAACACAAGATCCTTAACACAACCCCACACACGAGTGTCTCACCATTAGACACATTAAACTGTGGCTCCGCCCTCATGCATAATTAACAAAAGCTAACAGAAAAGTGCACAACAAGAGCTTAACGATATCAAAAACAAGAACGCATCTGATGAAACCACATTGGATCACTTGCAGGTTCTTGAATGTGACTCAAACCCTTCAAAAAATGTTTAAACAATACTGAACTGAATCAACACTTAACTGACTTCAGCTGAATAATGACACTTTTGTCTTTGTATTGGTCTCATATTTGATGAGTATAATGTCATTTTTCTGTGAAGCTTCTTTGAAACAATCGCTATATACGTATATAAAGGCGACTTGACTAGTATATCTTTTTAAACCTAACCACTAATTCACCTTGATTGGCTTCCCATCAGGCGTCAGCACTTCTTCGGACAGCTCTATCATCTTCAGGGCCATGAGCGCGATTGGCTTAGCATGGCTGTCAATCTTCCTGTGGAGCCCGCCCGCCACGCAGTACGCATCACCTATAGTTTCAATCTGTGGAGAGAAGAGGTTTACTGTCCACACATACGAACAGATCCAGAATGCTCTATTAACACCTTACTCTCTAAAAAATGCTGGGTTAAAAACAACCCAAAAATGGACGATTTGGACGGGAAATGGGTTGTTTTGATCCATATATATATATATATATATATATATACAGTTGCAAGAATAAGTATGTGAACCACTTGCAGAATCTGTGAAAATGTGCAAAATTTGAACAAAATAAGAGGGATAATAAATTTTTTTAATTATTTTTTTGTTTAGTACTGTCCTGAGTAAGATATTTTACATAAAAGATGTTTGCATTTAGTTTACAAGACAAAACAATAGCTGAATTTATTAAAATAACCCCATTCATAAGTATGTGAACCATTGATTCTCAGTACTGTGTGTGGTCACCTGATGATCCACGACTGTTTTTGTGTTTTGTGATGGTTGTTCATGAGTCTCTTGTTTGTCCTGAGCAGTTAAACTGAGCTCTGTTCTTCAGAAAAATCCTCCAGCTCCTGCAGATTC